>NW_020799108.1:1296483-1310209 GCF_003259725.1 Athene cunicularia
CTTTTAAACAGTTTTATAATTCCAGAATACACTGAGGGCCTGCAGAGCTGTAGGAAAACAAAACACACAAAAGAAGTTTTCAAGAGCTATGCTGCTCCTCTTTCATAATAAAGACAATCCCACACAAAACTTTAGAGAATGCAGATGAGAGAGAAGAAAAAAAAAAATCTTCTATAAAGTCTTAGTACAAGTGAAAAAAAAAAATATTCTGAGCACAAAGTCATGTAATAACACAATATTAAACTCTTCCCCTTGAACAATTCTTTGTGTGTTTTCATACGAACCTTAAATTAACAGATAGGATGTAGAAAGTTCATAACATTTTCAGTTCAAAGTAACAGTATCACTTACCTAAAGATTGGTCTTTGGAGATGCTTTTTCTTGATTGTAACACAATCATCCATTTAAAGTGGGGAAAAAGACTTCTTCCAGAAAGTAAGTCCAAAAAGACCAGGGAGTAATCGGGAAACTTGTTCTTAGCTACTGTGCTGCAGAGAGCACACAGAATGATATTTTGGTGCTGGGGGAAGCCTCCCTCCCTCTTTCTGACAGTGGAGCAGAAAAGGGCCATAGAGGCCACATAAGCCAGGCACAGCCGTGCACTAGCGAACCGGGCAGGCTGTGCAAAGCTGGAGTCAAGTTGATCGAAGCACGGAATTGTACTGGATTCCTTTCAACTGTGTAAGAAAAAGGGGGAGGTTTGCCAAATGCTACCCAGGTGAAAATTTGTTAGATTATTCCAGCCATGAGAACACTTCTTACACATGCTGGTCAAAGTCTTAAATGCAGAGTCACTCTCTCTCTCTCTCTCTCTCTCTCTCTCTCTCTCTCTCTCAAACACACTGTTCCGAGGCTCAACTTTTTTTTCTTCAAAATAAAAGTTGTGCAGCTGTTTCAGCATTCCCATGCGAGTACCTTCAGAAAGTTTGTTCTGGTAAAAGAACTGTATACAAATTAATGAAGACGGATGGATCTGGTCTGTGAGGCTGGCTCTACTTCAAGAGATTGTAATTATTTTACAATCTGGCTTTTATTCACTCTGGATGATGTGTGGATATAACTATGCAAATTAAAGCACTGCTCATAATTTTTAGCATTCATAACCTAATAACCTAGAATTGGCTGAAGCAGAATATGGTGTTTGCAGCTGGTAGGACCATAACGGCATAAAACAAACAGACGCTACACGAGCGAGGAAAACAAAACTGACCAAGTTCAGATAGTAACAGTAGCAAACTGTTACTGTTTGCAAGATAAGATTTCAACAGAGATCCCAACTGAAAAGCTTGTGCTGACATCACGCTGACATAAATCAGGAAGAATTCAACCACAGCGGACCCAGGCTGTAAACAAAGCTATAAAGCAGAAGCGTCCGACTGAGGTTCTCGGTGAACCGAAGTCATGAGCGGTTCAGGTGAGATGCCACTTCCCGGGAACGTCAAAGGGCCATAACAAAGCTGGCACAGGGCTTGACGGGAAACGTGGAACCCGGCCAGAGGAGCAGTAAACCAGCAGCAAGCCATCATCGTGTGTTCAGCTGTACACCCTTGGCTCTACGGTGCCCGGGAACCATGTGCCCTCTTCCTGCCGAGGAAGGAAAGGACCCGCCACAGCTGCTTCTGCCCTGTGACTTAGCACTGGAGCTCTCATGTGCCTAACTCTTGGGAAAAAAAAGTGCTAGGTGAAGTTATTGCTATGTGACAAGTAGGAACAGGCAGCTTGGGCATCTTTTGCAATTGCATTACTGGTTGGAGGGAGAGGAGATGAGTGGTAGATTTACAGAGTTAAGTGCGTAACACTGGCATTATCAAATTAAGTTTGAGGGACGCTGTAAATCCACAGGAGAGGCAAGGTAAGTAACACCGAGATGTGCCTTAGGCTGTATTATTAAATTCATAAGATTTCCATTAAATAATGCTATATAACAAACATGCCAGTAATACTCCTTTCACAAAGAAAAATTTAGCAGTTTAGTAGGTTTTACTTAAATAGGTTAAATCTCTTCCTAGAGCTAGTATATATTGCTTATACAACAGAGTGACAGGGTCAAGTTTGGTTAGCCTGAACTGATCCCCAAACTGTACAAAACTATTTTCTTGACACAACCATGGAGTAATTATCTAAAGGAAAAATTATCAGACAGCCATCACCAGTCAGTTCAGTTTCACCTTGCCCCACTCTTCATTTCTACTCCTTTGAGAAGTAGAGAGAAATACATCTTCATCAGGAAAGCAATTATCTCTATCAGATCACAGATTAGTTTTTGCCAAGATCTTGAAGGATCCGAAGATCTTTCTTCAATAATATGCAGCGTTGAGAGTGTTATCATATTTTTAAAGACTTTCATGTAGTGATGATCTTATTCTTGCCTGCCAAGATTCTTATTTTTCTTCATGTAGTTTTTACTGCTCAGGGTTTCAGCATTTCAAAGTAATTTGCTGCTTTTTGAAGTGTGTTCATTCACTGTCTATACAGAAAGCTGAAAACCACAAAGAAACCTCCTTTTTCTTTCTGTTTCACATGGGCATAGAACTGCTATACTACTGTTATTCAAAGGGATTATCTGTAGCTCAGGGTGAAAATCCCGATATTTTCTGAGAGCTTCAAGAAAGAAAAAAAATCTCCATACTCTCAGTTAGAGCTATATCAAAAACGTTTTTTCACTGAACTCCCCAATCTTTCATCTAGCAGTTTTACAGGTCCTGAAACTAGTATGCATCTTAAAAGTAAATTTTCTGGGCCTAGACTAATGTACATTGTTGCTCACTGACTTCCATTCAAGCATGGCACTGTAAGAAGTACTATTTGGGGGAGCTGAAATTCTTGCAGTGTAATTACTTTGGCTACAAGGGACTTCGAGCTGTTAAAAAAAAAAAAAAAAAAAAAAAAAAAAGTAACAGAATTTTACTTTTATTGCATTGTTTTTAATCTTCCAAAGAGACTTTTTTGACCATTTTTTCATTCGCACTGAAACAACCCACTGACTTTTCCCTTATAATATTCAAAAATCATGTCTACATGTTAAGTATTCACATAAATTCTTCAAGAAAGGGCATTTCAGAAAGATACGATAGATTAACTGGACTGCCTGAAGCCTGAGTCCCACTGAGATTGTTCAGTGGAAAAATCACTTGCATAAAATTCACCAGCACACAACTTTTTTGCGGATTACAGTAGTAGAGCATATTGAAGTAATATTAGTCGGTTGTAGGACATACCTGAACCTGATACACATAATGCACTGAAAAGGTGCATTTTGATTAGAATGAGGAAGGAAGTCTTTTGCTTGAAAGCATTATTGCAGTTTTTAAAAGTCCACTATAGATAGTCTTCATCGTATTTCTTACTTCAGACTAATCCTTTCAGAATCAATTAGAATGGTAAAAATCTATTTAAATGATGGCCTAGAGATATCTTATTTAATTTGCCAACACTGGATGAAACTCTAGCAGAAGACTCTTGAATTTTTTGTTTTTTAACTTATTTTCCAATTATTGTTGCTATTGTTTGCCCATCACATAACAATCAATGTCCACTGCTGTTTCTGTGTGATGCAAGCTATTATTATTTCCTCTCCCACACATTTATTCATGTGAAAGCAGACTTCCTGGACCAAACCTATGTAATACTTTACCACTCACAAAATCTGAGTTGCCCTAAACTCAAGCTTTATAGCAATGCGTAAGTAATTTGATAACTAATACATAAGACTACATGTGAACTGGAACCCAGAATACTTTATTCTGCTTGTTTTAATGCCACATATTTCGTATGGATCTGTAGCTCTTTGCCAGAAGTCTAGAAATGCAATTATTTTTCCTACTTTAATTTCAAAAGTATGAGCAATTAAGATGGCAAATTTAAGTAATCTGTATGTGCCAGATAGTTGGTTCTTTCTACTTCCTAACTAAAATATCTTCTAATGCAGATAGGTGTAGGCATTGCTGGTTGGAGTTAAGGCCTCATCTACCCTCTATACAAGCATAGGTGGGAGGACCAAGAGAGAGAAGACAAAGAAACTACAAATGTGTGATCAACCACATACTGGAAAAAATAAATTATCTTTATGAAACTGCTGGAATATAAGGGAGAAAAATAATTGGTAAACTGTACAGAAAGACTAGTAATTCTGCCAAAGTAGAAAGCTAATTTATCTAAGAAGTTTGCTGTCCCAGGGCCAGCACTATTCAATGTATTTTTTCAATGGTTTGGATGGAGATAGGTGATATACTTAGCCCAGCACTGACAATATTAATCTAGTAATCTCTTCTGAATGTCCTTGACAAACTGCAGAAATGTTCAGAAAAAAAAAAGAGGATATAAAAAATACCAAGCTCTGCATGCACATGGGAATAATCTGCTGGATAATGGGCCATTGGCTAGGCAACACTTCAGAAAATGCATGGGAAGTAGCAGTGAATCATAAACTAAACATACTATCACACACAGTTTTATGAAAAAACAAGCATCACCCTGCGACATATAAAAGGGAGTGTTATCCAGAAGAGCAACCTCCCATTCCCTCCATATTCCTAAGGCTCACCTGAAGCACTGTTTCTTGCTTTGGGGCAACAGGATTCAGCAAAGACATCCTGGACTAAACCCTGAGAAAATAAAAATCTAGAAAACATCTCACATGAGGAAAGGCAGAAAGTCATACATAATGTAGTCTAAAGAAAAGAAAAGTAAAAGCAAGCAACTGAAAACAGACTATTTTCCTTACCCTTGTGGTCAAGAAATAATGGACTGCAAATAGCTTGTAGGGCCATAAATTACGGTAATAAAGATTCAATGGTGAAAATAATACTTTTCAATGGAAAATAACAATCACATTAATTGCTGCAGGAATCTGTTCATGGAATCACAATGTGTAGATTTTCAAGGGTAGATTTTTAAGACTGGAAAATACCTTTCAGAAATAATTAGCTTTGCCTTGGAGGAGAAAACAGAGTAAATAATCTCTGAATACACTATCCAACCTCATTGTTCTAAAATTCTTTGGTAACCAACTACTATTATCAGCTTCAAACTGAATCTATTGTTTGGTTTGGGATTTTTGCGTGCATGAAACTATTTGCCAACCAAGTGCACCTTTTGGGCTTTCAACTCTTTCAACTGTTTGCCACTTCATCCAAATTCTGAACGTTGGTCTTTAATTCTGACAACCAAGTGTGACGCTTAAAGCTTTAATCCATTAAATGACATAAATTCTGTGCTGCTTCCATTAGCAAGCAGGGCATCAGAGGCTTTCCCCTATTGTTCAAGAGCAACAAGAGAACAAGGGGAGAACTAAGTCACACATCCATTTATTGTCTGGACTAATTAAAGTAGGAAAAAAACAAAAAAGACAACACATTTCTATGTGCTTTCCTCTTTTTTTTTTTTTTTTTTTCTAATGTAACGGGTTTGAAATACAAAAATCTAAAGCAGACCTTATGACAAGAATGTT
The DNA here is from genome assembly GCF_003259725.1 of Athene cunicularia. Taxonomy (NCBI): domain Eukaryota; kingdom Metazoa; phylum Chordata; class Aves; order Strigiformes; family Strigidae; genus Athene; species Athene cunicularia. Next base: position 1,301,933 of record NW_020799108.1, read on the forward strand.
GTTTTTCTTTTCAGTACAGCACCTTGCCCAGTTCACTGTTTAAGACATTTGTAATGTAATTAAATCACTAAGGCACGAAGAGGAAACTTTTTACAGCAGAAAATGAGTGTATCCTGTGCAACACCTAACAAGATTTTTATTTAGGTATTTATACCATGGGTGGGTTAAATCCACTCCATAAATGCTGTATAGAGGCTAAGCATTTAAACTCAATGCATAAGAAACTGGAAGGGATGATGTGAAGTCCATCTATGCCATCACTGTCACTTCAGCAAGGAAGAGGATCTTTCAAGGCTCTCTCCAAGACAGAATAGGTGCCACAGCCTTTTCATGATAATGAGAGGGATATGTCTCTCAGCACCTGTTTTGCCAGCTTCCATTCCACATGCAGGCTCTCCAAAATCTGTCTGCATCAAGACAATAAAACTGACCAGGTGTCTGATGTCTTGCGCTGTCCCCAGACACAGGTTAAATGCTGTAGGAGATGCTGTGATTGCCTGCCATACAAAGGGGAATCTTTATCACACGCTTGTCATGCTTAATACAAATACTACCTACTAGAACTGTGTTTGTGCAATGGTTCAAGAGCTAGATTGTAGTTACTCCCATTCTCATACAGGTACTCCTATTCACCAGCATAGTTTATCCTGCCATGTATCAGGCTGAATCGTTTTTCACCTGGCTGCTCTGCCAAGTTTGCATTAAGCTCTGCATACATAAATGTGTAGGACAGTCTCAATTTATTTCTTTGTATTGACGACAGCAAAGCCTACTCTAAAACTTAACCTAATGACTTCTCCAAGCTTGAAAAACCAGACACTATTGAAAATAACTGTGACTCATTCAGAATCAGATAGAAAAATTGGTAAATGTTACTAGATCTACTGTAATATAAGTGGTAAAGCTCTGTACAAACAGTTGCACAGGCCTTTAAGATCTGGCTTCCCTTTTTACCTCTCATAAGAATATTTATGAAACAGTTTTATTCTCTCTTGCTTTCCCTGTTTACATGCACACACAAACTGAATAGAGACTTACGTCAATGCCGTCACGCAGGAGATTAATTTTCCTGCTAAGACTTTCCTGCTCAGACTGGAGCACAGGAACTTGGCTTAAGAATCTTCCCAGTCCTTTACTTTTGCTTTTATATTTTACTGCATCTTAAGAGTCCCAGCAAAGCTCAAAGCAAACAAGTAGAAATACCAAAAAATACAAATACCAATGTCTCATGGGGACATTGATTTTCCTGATGAATAAAATTCTTCTGAAGAGCATGACAAGTATCACAGTTGTATTTTGTTTGATTCTACCTGATATTATTTGGATTTTATACCCTGCATCTTCAGTGAAGGGGAAGAGATGGATGAAAAGGAGAGGAAGGGAAGGGAAATGAGAAGGAGAAAAAAATTCCTTTGGGATATATGATGCTAAATTAGCACTGAGATACACAAGTCAAAACATGGCATTCTTTGGTTTTGAGCCAATGAAATATTATTATTGGCCACAGTGGATGGAATTTCAGTCTCTATTGGAAAACACTGTAATTGATGCGCCATGTGTTTTCTAAATGTATACATATAATGGCAACTGTATACTGGACAACAGAGCAACTATTGACTAAGCATGCTGTTGTTCTTTAAGGAGGAAAAGAGTCATGAAATGCCCAGTGCTTAGTACAGATGGGCTACAGAATATCAAGCAAAAAGTAATGGCTAAACTCTTTAAAGATAATGGTTTAAATGTATATCAGTATAAATATTTGGTACAATAATTAAAGGGAGCAAAAAATAATTTACAACTCCAAAACTATCCAAAAAGGAAAACACGAGTAACTGTGGCATATGTTAGGAATGGCTATGGGACAATGGCAAGATCACAACCAAAAGAATTTCTCTGCTAAACTGCAGTTCCCCATAGAAAATATATGGGTGTTTAACAGGGCAGAGACTGTGCTAAAAAGAATCAGATGAGACATGGTAGGCCGTATCAATTCTCTATACACAATAGCTCTCATCTGAAAGACTGGAATAGAGGCAAGAATCTATCGTAACTACCTCTCCACTATATAGGTTCTTCTTCTTAACTCACATTCAAATCCAGTTTTAAATTTCTGTGTAGGTGGCAGAGTATGAACTTGAAACAAAATTTAAACAACCATTAGTCATACATAATAAAGAAACCATTGCAAGACAAGAGCAAGAACTGTAGACCTGTTCTGAAGAATGGTATATGAAAAATAAATATTTTTTAAAAAGTTTTTTCCAGGCAATTCTGCTTCAGCTCCGTAAGATTTTTTTTGTTTTCATTTTAAATTTTGAAAGTATTTTGCACTGCCTTTCATCATGGTCTCCTAGTTCGGCTACTTCTTAGTTTTCTGGAATTTACATCATTTTGACTGATTAAAATACTCTGGTCTACACACAGTTATTGACATTTTTTGGTTTTCATCATTAGATTTCTGGCATCCAGTTTGAGAGACATGGAAACTACCTGTAAGAATACACACAGGCATCTCCATAGAGGATTGATTAGCAGTATCTGGGAGCTGTTGCAGTGTCTTTCCTATCAACAATTTGTTCTTTGGTCACATTGCCTTTATCCATTGGTCAGATACAAAAGAAGCTGCAACAGCAAAATCTCTGCAGGTGATTATATATCATCTTACAAAACTGTTTCTTTAAAATAGCAACACTAATAATACCAGAGCTTTGCTTTCTGATTACGAAAATTGCTTTTAAATAACAGTTTCCATGTAGATGTCTTGAAATCTGACATTCATCATTTTAAAGTGTTACAAATAGTGATAAATGAAATTGAGTTCAGCTCTATCCTCAGATATGTAACATGGCCATAGACAAAAAATGTCTTGTGCATGACTCAAATCTATTATTCTAACACAATAACATTTTGATCATTCTTATCTTTCTATTACAAAGATACTCACAAAACATAATTCATACAGTAATAATCTGAATTCTTTTTTCTTTCTATCTAGTTTCTACTATGGTCTTTGCAATACACAGTACTGTTTGTCAAAGATAGGAAGACTCACAGAGTTTTATCTTTTATTCTACATACAAATTACCCACGTTATTTTCCTCCTTATACCAGCTCACCATCTCCTCAACACCACACACACTTCTTCCCAAATCTCTATTTACTGCAATGACATCCTTCCAAGTGGGCCAAGTTTATGTGTACACGTGACAGAAGACTAGTGGGAATTTATCTCTTCTAGCAAAACTTAAGGAGACCCAGAAGAAAACTCACCCTGTTCTTTGGCAACAGTATTTCCAGAGAGGAAAAGCAACAAGCAAAGAAATGTAGACTTTTTGTATGTCAAATATTTTTCTCTCTCTCCAGTAAAGTTAATCCTTAGTAAGACTAAACCATGTAAAACAAGGCTCTCCTAATCGTCACCTAGATATGAAAGAACTCTGAAACCTATTTCAAATGCATTGGCTCATTTGATTTTCAAAGTATGTGAGCAAAACCAACAAAGAATCCTTCAGACTCTTGCTAGAGAGTGAGTACAATTATAAAAGTGGGGGAAATACAGTATATTCACCACTGAAGTCACTGCTAGCAATCCTGAAGAAAGGTTCACTAGCATGTTTCTGTTCAGGACCTGCCACTCCTTTTTAAATTTTGACAGTCAGAATATCACTTTAGTCAACTTTTTTTTTTTTTTTTTAAATAAAAACGTTGCTTAAAAGTAGTGCAGCGCTCACACTTTTTATGAAGTGTCAAAAGTTTGCCAGCAATATAAAATAAAAAGAACCTGACTAGAGAATGTGACACACCAAACCTTATAGTTTATAAACAAGGAATAAGTCATGTTTTCCTGCAAGGTCTCTGCCTAGATTTTTTTTTTTTCTCTTCCCCTTCATCACGGAAATACATCTTTCTTCATTCATACATTTAAAATCTCATTTCATAAAACTTAATTTTAAAACTACTAGAACCACAAACTGCAAAAGAAATTGAATATGCATTCATTTTATATCATAATCTGCCTCAAGGCTGAGGCAGACTAATTTTGCTAGTTAAATTCTCTGAGAAGTTTGAATGTGGGTACAATGTAATTGGCTTGATTACTCATGCAATTATTTTAGAAATTAATTTAGCATATATGTAATAGGTTATGCTCCCAGCCCCAGAGAATGCACTGCTTTGCTTATTCAATAAAAAGACAAAGGCATTGTTAAATTCTTTTAAAAATGCATTTAACAGACCAAGGCATTGTTAAATTCTTTACCTATGGTCTGTAGGTGTACCTGGACTGGAGAATGAGATGGTATTTGTCATACAAAATCTTAAAATTGAACTGAATGCAACAAAGAACAGAATTTTAAACAAAATCTGTGTACTAATGTCTTTCATGGAACTATTAAACTTCTCATGAGTCACTACTGTATGGTAAATTGTACACAGTATTCAGTAAGAAAAAGGTTTCCCAGTATCTAAACCCATCTTGACAACAGTTGGAAAATAATTTTAATAAGATGGAGATTAAAACCAACCACTGTATAATATTTTATGCTATTTGAACAGAAGACAGGGTGTATTTTCCCTCCCCCCAAAAGATGCTGATTCTGTAGCACTTAGAATTTTACCACTCAGTTCCACTCATTCCCTAATGGAAGGATGAAGAGTTTTTCTTCATATTCGTTCCACCTCACCTTTTTCTCTGGAACCTGTCAAAAAACACATTTAATTGTGGTGTTATGATTCTGGACTACATTGTGTGGGTACTTTTTGACTAGAATCAGAACCCACAATTTGAACTAAATCACCAAAACACAATCCAGATGAGCATTAATGCAGAGATGCAAGATTCTTCTGAGTCCCAGGAGCGTCAAGGAACTTCTTAATCAGCAAAGTGAAATATTGTGCACTTTCATCATCTATTCTTTACAAATTCTCCTGACAAATGCAGAAGTTGCCATTGCATTGTGCAATACATTTCAACATCAGTTTCTTCTTTGACAAGTGTATTTCACACCAGTATTTGTTTTCTTGCTCCTACCCATTAAATGTTTGACACTAGCAATTAATTTCTAATCTTATTTTTATGAGTAACAAAATCAGCTCCCCACTAATGTTTAAAATTCATTTTTCCCTTTAATATAAAATACATATTCTCAACAGCTTTAAAATACCACTGCCATGAGCACAGTCTCTTTTGTTATACAGATTATTGTCAAGCAGTAAAGCATAACGAGACTAATTTGAAATTAATGATATAAATAGTCAAGTAGCAGATTTTTAATTACCTTGTTGCAGAATTTATAATTAAGCAGGGAGATCTGTACATTCATTAAAACTACTCTGCTACTATCCTGACATGTCAACCTAGAACTGGAATTAACATGTCCAAGTCAACAATATCCAATGCAGTCAAACAGTGCGTAACAGACACCACCACGTGTATCACAAACTGATGTTTTTGCTGAACGCCTGTAGGTGTGTCGTGGGGAATGTCAAGCATTTAGTGGCTCTTTTATTATCAGACTTATCTTGTCTACTACTCTATGCTTTTGAATATTCAGACCAGACCACTTGGTACAAGAATTAAATTCATGCATATAGAAAAAAGAAATATAAGACCTACATGCTCCTGTAACTAGTCCCAGTCAGCCACCACAGCTGCAGCTGAGAACACTTAACACCAATTCCTAGAATAGAACCATAGAATTATTTAGGTTAGAAAAGACTTTTAAGATCACCGAGTCCAACCATTAGCTTAATACTGTCATGTCCACCGTATACTACGTCCCTAGGTGCCGCACCTACACATCTTTTAAACACCTCCAGGGCTGGTGACCCCACCACTTCCCTAAACATCCTGTTCCAATGTCTGATAACCCTTTCAGAAAGAAATTCTTCCTAATATCCAATCTAAACCTCCCCTGGCACTACCTGAGGCCATTTCCTCTCATCCTATCACTTGTTACCTGGGAAAAGAGACCAACATCCATCTCACTACAACCTCCTTTCAGGCAGTTGTATGGAGTGGTAAGATCTCCCCTCAGCCTCCTTCTCTCCAAATTAAACAACCCCAGTTCCCTCAGCCGCTCCTCATAAGACTTGTGGCCTAGACCCTTCAACAGCTTCATTGCTCTTCTCTGGACACGCTCGAGTCATTCAATGTCCTTTTTGTAGTGAGGGGCCCAAAACCGAACACAGTATTTGGGGTGCAGCCTCACCAGGGCCAAGTACAGGGAGACAATCCCTTCCCTGTCCCTGCTGGCCACACTATTTCTGATACAAGCCAGGACGCCATTGGCCTTCTTGGCCACCTGGGCACACTGCTGGCTCATATTCATCCGGCTGTTGACCAACACCACCAGGTCATCTTCCACCAGGCAGCTTTACAGACACTTTTCCCCACACCTGTAGCATTTCAAAGGATTGTAATTGTAATTCTTCACGATTAATACACACAGTTAAACAAAATGCTATTCCTTCAGTATCTCCCACCATGTGTTGTAGTAGTCTCATCTTAGACATTTCGAAAAACAGAGAGCTTTCATTCACGTTGGAGAGAAGCTGTTACAACATCAGTCCCGCTGATGTCAGTAGCATTGATTGCACGATTAACTCACTGTCAGTGTGGTCCTCAAAGAGCAGATGGAGCAATATTCATTAAATAGGCTGTATGTGGTAAATCATACTCCCAGTTTAACTATCCAGTTAAGATGGATCCTAACTAATCAGGACATCTGCAGTGGAAAATAAAAAAATGCAGTTTGAGATAGCCTTAGGAAGGAACTATTTCTATTCCTTTAAAGAAACAGGTTTTAATGGATCTCGAAGAAAACCCACAGCAAAACACACACTGCACTGAATTTTAATCTTTTCCCCTCTGAACTTGGTAACACCTCTCAGACGTGCTTCTAGAAATATTATCAGATTTTTATTTTTTACTGCCATTTTACTGCCTTTATCACTGCCATTTTTCAAGTGAGGAATTCCAACCTTTCAGATAAGAACAATATGAGCCTTGAAGATGCTAAACATCCCTCCACATAGCCTGTTGGCAGAATTAGTATAGCTCGGAAACAGGAATGTTAAAGAGAACAGTTTCTAGTACCACCACTCAGCCCTGAGCAGGGCACATAGCATGGTGCCTTCTCCGAGCCTTAGACTGAGATAACCAAGCATGGGTCAAATCAGCCTTCTAGTAGACAATGCTCACCTGCCAGTGCCCTGTGTCTCACTGCAAACTATGCAGGCTGAGCTTGCACCCTTTTCTCTGATACCACTTTTCAGTTTCTTAAGGTGCATGGTTTTAACTTCCCATGTAAGTCAGTCTTGTGTTCAGATTGAGACAGCTGCTCCTATTCTTCAGTTGTATTTGAAGTAACTCACAGTATTTATTGCAAGGCCACTACAGTAAGTTAAAGACTTTAAACTCAATGACATAGAATGATTCTGGTTTGATACAGTCAATGACTTCACTCTTACAGATATGTATCATCAGGAAAGTATTTAACAATGGCAACCATTTAAATAGCATGTAAAATGAAATGAGCGTGTTAGAATTAATGACTATATGACAGGTGCTAAAATATAATTGTTCACTTAACAGCCTTTCTTACAGAGCATGAGACATTTATGAACCTGGCTTTCACCCTGACTCTATACAAGCAAGCATCTGTGCCCACATGACTTCTGTCAGTAAAATGTCAATTACAACCAAAATTTTTTCGCACTTTGATCAATGCAATGCTATTTAATAATCCTTTTTTTCCAGGTTAGTTACATGAATTCTTCCATTATATTCCTTGACCCTTAGGAAATAATTCTTTAATGATATTATAGGGACCAGCTCTAAAACCACGATTAAGAAAAAAACATTTCACAAAAACAGCCTAAGGAAAACGCTACAGGCTACTCAGTACAACTCGGCTAAGGCTACTTTGGTGTGATGATTTTTAGAAAAGAAACATGAGGAAGACATGGAAATACCAAGTTGTTTTCTATTTCTGATAATGTCTGTCTTTCGTATTCCTGTGTAAAGCACTGATTTTGTGATTTGGATTTGGAACCATATCTTCATGGAGGGGTTCAGGGGGAGTTCAAACTGAATCACAGAATCACCTAGGTTGGAAAAGATCTTGAAGATCATCTAGTCCAACCATTAACCTAACACTGACCATTCTCAACTACACCAGATCCCTCAGTGCTATCAAATGTGATCAAACTGTCTGTGTCAAACAGTGACTGCTGTGCAGAAGCTCATGTTACAAAGCTGGGGCGGGGGGGGGGGGG
>NW_020799108.1:1310259-1319477 GCF_003259725.1 Athene cunicularia
GGGGGGGATTAGTGATAAATTAGAACTCTAAGTAGCTCAGGGTATCTAAACCAAGAAACATGACTGCAAGAAGGGAGCCATTAGAAGCTCCCAGATAGCTGAGGCTTTTTTTTGGAAACACAAGGAGTAATTGCAGACTTAAATAGTGCTTCATTGGTCTCTTCCAGCAATGGCTGTAGGCAGTGAGAAAATAAGACAGAAACTAGGTTTAGTTCTTACAATAACTGGTTCTGATGTACTTCACATCTCAATATTTTCCTGTTAGAACAGGAAAGGAGACTAACGATGAAACTATAGCAGATGCTGACAAACACTACACTCCATCTAAAACTGAAAATTTTAAAACTGCAAAACACATATCCTTGAAAAGAGTGGAAAGTGAGAGATCTAATCATTCAGCGACACAAACATGCGGTCTGAATCTCTGAAAACAAAACCAAACCCAAACGAATTATGATGATGATCTAAGGTAAATATCTCAGAATGATACTATCGGAAGACTGCATTTGCTCTTGACCAGTTAGATTCTCAAATAAAGAACATTTTGCACTTCAGGTTGCCATTGTGAACATTAGAAAGAGTACAAAACCACTCAAAAATAACACTGTGATGGGCATATAGAGCTCAAAATCAGAGAGATAATTAGTATTTTGCAGCCAACAGAAACAATACAAGCCAAGGCAATGACCAGTGTTTGGAAAGAGCTGCATGAACTGCAGAAAATAGATCACTGTGACAGTGTCCACAAGTGCTAGCAGAGATTATATCTCCCAGTTTAATATTTTACCTGTTTTGTAACAGCGGGCACTACTAACTTTTGTTCAAGTTTGTGATTACCTCCTGGGTCCTTTTATGTGTTATTGCAGTGCAGCTACTTATTCCCCATTTTGCTTTCACTGTATTTGCAGCTCTTGCTGTAAGTTAATATAACTATAGAACAAAAACTTACTTGCATCAGAGCATTGAGAGCTGTTTTGCCAGTTATTAAGCCTAGCATAAAGGACACAGCCAGCATAAAGATGAACCAATAACCAGATTGTATTTGGTACAAAAGGGTCAGTACATGGGTGAGCGCTGGGGGTACAAACGAGTCAGTCAGATTATACATGATCGACATCAATCCCACTGACCCCACCGACACCGCACGACCAACAACGGGTGGAATCAATGGTGAAATGCAGTCTGCCGTAGAAGGGACGGGAGAGTCAACAAGCCAAACACATAAGACCAAGGAAGCCACACACTGAATCTCTACACAGCCCACGTTTACAGCAGCCAGACCTGAGTGGAGCCCAGTCCCAGGGAGGCGGGAGGTCCTTCCCCAACAGGGAACTCTGCACAGGGCACCCACCTCACAGACAGACACTGCCCCTCCTGCCAGGGGTCCCAGCTTTTATCCCTCCGTGGGACGCCCGACCTTTGTTCACTGAACGCGGGACCCCTGGGGCTCCTTTACCCAACGGCTCTCCCTGCCAGGCCGGCACCACCCTGGGGGGAAGCCTGAAGGCAAACTCACCCCCCTTGGTGAAGGGCTGTGGGAATCACCCATATGTCAGCCTTCATTTGGGGCTGGGATTGAAACCCCAGCAATTCAAGAGCCAGTAGATACACCTTTGTATTCTGACAACAAATCTTTTTGCCAGATATAGTTTCTAGCCAGTGTATGATTCTTAGAAAGTTCCTCTGAGCCCTAAAAGCAATTATATGGATATGTTTCTCAAGGAAACATGGAACAAAGAAGTGATGAAGCAAGTCACTGTTTTCATTCACAGTGATAATGGCAAAGGAAAACTAAGTCTTAAAGGTAAAGCCACCACACAGCAAACAGATGACATTTGCACTCTATTTTCAGCCAACTAGTATCAAAAGCATACCTTCAAATTTGCAGGAAAATATCCTTCTATTGGCAGCTGTTGTAAGCAATGACCCTTCCTCGGACTCTGTCTAAACTGATGTTGACAAGTAAAATATAAATATAAATTGGATAAAAACCAACTTCACCAGCTGTATGAAACTCCCTTGGAAACTACATACATCATGAGTGTTAAGTACATTATCCTCACAGTTTTTCTTAGATTAATCTAAAATTATGATGCTGAAGTGACATCTGAATGCATAGGAGACCGCTTCAATTCTAACTCACAGAGATTTAGCTTGTTATTGCTAACACTGCACGAAGGCTTGTACACTTATGCCATATTGATGGTAGAAGCCAATCACTTCGCAGTATGTCCTTTGTTAAGTGAAGTGAGTGGCATTCAGAATAGGTTAATGGCAAAAATAACCTGGTTATTTTTCCTCCTTGACAAATGTAAACAGTGTGTACTGATAAGAGTCTGGGCTGGGACCTAAGAGCCCTGAGCTTTTGATTAGTCCATTGACTGACCTTGGACAGGTCACGTTCAACTCAAACCGCTTTAGTTTCAACACTGGGAGCTGATGAAATTTCTTCCCTTCAAAAAGTGCTTTATGGACTAAAAATTCTTTGTAAAAACTAGGTGCTCTTTCTTCTTTTGTTGATTTTTCTGTGTCAAGCAAATTCTCATTTCACTTATTTTCATTGCCACAATTTATTTTTTTTTTGCAACTTTGTAGCGATAGTTTCTTTTAAAACCCCTTTCCTGTGCAGTCATATCTAACAATATCTTTTTCATCCCTCTTACGTTCCAGGTGCCCTAGCCTCATACAGATCCTGTCAATTTGTGGATACATTACTATTTCTTACTGCCACTTGCCACAAATTCAATATGTCCTTTGGTTTAAGCTTTAGGGAAGAGCTTTGAAGTGACAAAAGGCAAATATCAACTCCTTCTCAAGGTTTCTGCCTTTTCCCAAAACCACACTTACTATTTGGAATACTGCAGCAATTTCCTGCTGGTACTTTGATCCAAGAACATCATGAGCTATGCAGGTGGTTTCTGTCACACTGTCATTCATATTTTTGACAGATTTTGAGTCTGCATAATATTCCCTGATAAATTTCTTAATGTGATCTGTGCCAGGAAAGGAAAACTTATGTACTGCCAGCTTGCTGACAAACCCTATCTATGATATCAGACTTTTGCACAGTCAGGAATGCAAATAAACCTTAAAATCACAGTGAGAAATATTGAAGAACCTTGTAGAAAAAGGCCACTATGCTTGACCAGACTGACTCACTAAATCACAGGGTTATGTGTAATTTGTTGAGTAATGATAATCTTGATTTTAACAACAACAACAAAAAATCTTTAGTCAAGTCTGGAGTTCCGCAAACATACCTACCCTCTCCCATCAGCACAATGCAATCTTTCAAGTTAAACAACATTCTAAAGCAAGAATAACATCTGTCAATAATGCCCATGAAGTTGAAGGTGCAAAACCAGGGAGGTTTATCCTGGTTTAGCTTCTTAAAGGACTCTTCACTAACATTTTTGACTTGCAGAGGAGTAAGGAGGAATAGTACTGAAAATTCACAAGTCAGCCTCATACAGGTTGCCAGGAGAAGAAATCAGAGACATAACTATTCTGGACTCTAAAATGCATGTAGAAACATAGCAGGTGTTCAACACCCTTCCCAGCTATCTAATTACCCTAATGGAGAATGAAATTAAATCTACTTTAACCTGTAGCACTTTTAGACACTATGAAATTTAAAAAGGCAAGTCCATATATGATTCTAAATGGATTATCACCACGCACAAAATATCCATTTATTAATTTTCCTCATGTAAAAGTACTGAAACTCTAAACTTTGACACAGTCCTCCTAGACGGACAATATATTCACTCATTCCAAAGCTGAAACCCACTTTGAAATGCTGTTTTGTCCTACCCTAATTAATCAGAAGCTGGGCATAACAACCAAAGGAATTTAGAGGTTAATGTGGGTTGGGGCCATTTCCACACCTAGTACTTCTGGCGAGTTTTAGGTCTTCTCCCTCCCTTACTACTTCCATTGAAGTAATCTCCTCCTTCCCTCCTTCCACTCTTAAATCTTCTTTTGCTACACACCATTTGATTCCACCATTTTTAGTGATATTCCAGGACAAGACATGTTTCAGAACGGCTTTGATTCTATCTGTACAACAATATAAGGTCACAGGTGAGACTTCCAGCTAGAGTTGAATGCCACAGGGATCGGGGAAATAAAGGCAGCTCTTTGTGTCTAACCCTCCTGAGTATGAACAGAGCTCAGGCAACATGCAAAAATAAATGCTGAATAATAGCATTTACTTGTTAGGTAAAAATTTTTCACTAACGTAGCAGTCATTCACAACAACTTGGAAAAATTGTCATGCACTGTAAGATTTTTGAACAATGTATTTTAAATATTTGTTTGCTGTTGATAGTACCCAAAAATCCCACTGGTAGATAAAGACATCATTGTACCAGCTGCTATACAAACAGAACAAAAAGATGATTGCTACCCCAAAGATCTCACAACATAAGTTTTCCAAGAAATGAGTACATTGACATGTTACCAAGTCTGAATTTTGTTTTAAACTTTTGGCAATGGCTGGTGAGAATGAATCTGCATCCCACAGTAGTTTACTTACAGGCAGAATCAATTAAGCTTTGAGTCATTTTTGTAAGGTTCAAAATTCAGAGAGATTACAACTATACCTTGTTAAAATAAGATTCGTTGTTGGCTTATACATAATTGCCAGGGAGCATCTATCGGAGTGAAGCTACAAGTGATTTGATTAAAACAGGATAAAATAACTACACAAAATGAATACTGGACATAATTACTGGATCACCAATGTTCCAGTTCAGACAGTGAATAAACACTCAGCTAAGAGGCGGAACTGGTTTCACAGTTCAGCAGTCAGCTCTCAACAATAACAAACACAATAGCTAAAATGGCTGAAATACTTTCTTTTCGTATAGCTCCTAACCTAAGCTCAGCATATACCGTTTTTACACCAGCGTGACACTTTTTCTTGCAGGTCATTCTGAGGAAGGCAGCTCTGAGAGTCCTGGAGATCAGTATCATTTCCTGTTTAAAGCAACACACCTGTGCCACTTTAATTTTTTTCACTTGATTCAGTGGAAACGATAACTTTCTGCATTTACAGTAATATTTAGCACATCTTTAAAGGGTGCAAATAGATAATGAATGGTGATTGCAGTGATAATTACACTTGCCAGGAAGTGATGAATCATTTCATACTCTCTTGCTGGTCTTATTTTAAAACTAAGAATTTGGCACTCATCCTTTTTTTTTTTTTTTTTTTTTTTTTTTTAAATTTTGGCATACGTCCAAAAAGCTGCAGCATATTTTTCTAGACCAAGGGTTAAAACAGACACACAGAAAAATGTAACAAGAAAACAACCACTCAGAGTAGGGAAAAAGAAAGGAAGAAAAGCCAATGACAACAGAAGTCCAAGAATTTCTAGAGATATGATCTGAGGCTCTTACTTAAAACTGCCAGAATATTAAGCTTTCCACACTGGTATAAGGAGGAAACATGAAATAAAGATCTAGAAAAAGTGCTGAACAAGAACTGAGAGAAGTTTTAAGTTATGGGATATGATGAAAGAGCTTCAGAAACCCAGTTACATATAAATGGATCTAAGAAGAGGAGAATGGCTAAGAAGACAGAGCTGAGGTTGTTTCTTGTGATATGTTGACACTTCAGTGAAATAATTAGTGATATGTCTATTATTTGAGCAGAATCTGGTAATGGTGGAATTTATCAACATCACAGATTGAGGCAAAAATATCAAAAGTGCCTTAAAGTCCTCTGCTTAGTTTCCATCAAACATTAAAGGCTGGGCACTTAAACACACTAATTAATTCCTAAAAGCCCAGCCTTCATTTCTCATTTTATCTAGGATTGAATTAAATACTGAGACAAAAGTCAGTCACTACGGAGCATAGTTTCATATGACCTGCACATACCTATGTTCTTCACAGGGATGAACTAAGAAAACGTTTAGAAACACTGATTTAGAATAGTTAAACCAAAGCAAAGGGGCATTTTCTGGTTTATTCAATGACAGCATTAATGGACAAGTAGAATCAGCAGTACCTTTTTTAAGAGGAGTAAGAACTAAGAAATACCTTCCTCCTCAGGCTTTTTCTCAAAGCCTTTGAGCACTGAGGATTACATGACCACTGAGAGATGCCTGGCAAACATTTGGTTTGAACATTTTCACACTCCTGTTCTCCAACAGCCACTGAAAAGAGGGTCTCTGAAAGGCTTCATAGTAGCAGGCAGCATTGTTTGATTTTTCTATGTGCTGATCTGACAAGAAGAGATTAGAAAATTCAAGCATCTGCTCCTGACCCTGACACAAAAAGACACAAAACTACAATAAAGATGTTTTCTTTTTAAAGTCTGCTTGGAGTAGCCGTTAATGTTAAATAAAATGAGTACTAGCAGCCTATAAGTTCCCATATGAAATGCCCAAACCTTTGTTGCATTTAAATTATGAGGGTTTTTTTTCTGATTATCAGTATTCTGCGTTTCATCATATTTGTCAGACTACCTCCCGGGAAGAAGCACCACTAATGGTGCAGCCTAACAGCTATGCCAGCAGCCTGGAACCTAAACAGCCTAGAGAATAATGCCCAGAAACCTCTAAAATCTTTTTAGCTGCTGTACTGTAAATAATAATTACTTATTAGGACGGAACTTGTACAGGAGCTTAATGATCTTGTGCTTTGTTGGGGTTTTTTTCAAGGAAATGTCTTCTGTGAGATTCTGCATTCACAATACCTCTATCTTATATATGGACACTTCATTGCCCTATTTCTGATGCCTCTTTAGTTTCCAGTTTTTGTCTAAAGTATAAATTTCATGTCAAGTTTTTTTTATTATTATTATTCCAGTGTATTTTCCTGCTATTTATTATGGGTCTAACAGTATTCCAATTTGGAAAAGTGACAGTAAATTCCAAGTTTAATATAAATAGGACTTTTAAAATCTAATATAACTTTCAAAAACAGTTGATGAGTCTGTCTCCAGCCCCTCAGATACATTTTTGGCAATGGTGTACAGTGCTCCTACCTCTAAAGTTTATCCTGAGATTTTGTTAAATAAAACAAAGTATCCAATTAATTTATTTCTCTACAGTTTCTGAGGGCCAATTGGTGTTGGTGACTTCAATTGATATTGGTGTATTTAACTTCACATATCTAAGTGCTCTTAGCATTCAAGTTCACCTGAATAATGACATGTGAAAAAGTATCAGTCAGATTTGACAGGTATTTTGAAGGAAAAAAATATCATTATTAGAAAGCAAGAAATTTTGCCCATATATATATATATATATATATATTTAACACAGCTAACTATGAGAAAAAATTAAGTATTTATTCTATTTTATCAGCCAGAATTATAGTTATATAAGAATCGGCATAAAGGAGATAATGACTTTCTGTGATACATGAAGGCAGCATGCTTATCATGACATTTACGCCTACTCAGATGTTCATCTGGGAAAGTCATATTGACAGCTTAGTACTTGAAGCCATCATTGTTCACAGACACATGCAATTAATAGCTAGACAGTAATGAGATGTAAGTCTACATGAGAATGCAGAGGGTGGAAGGTTGTGGTGCACCCACATATATTCACTATAAAAACTCCCTATTGCAAAGACTGTCTTTATTAGCAAACCAGGGTAAATCAAACAAAAATACCGTTTTTGTGAATCCTGTGTAGAGCTACTTTCCAAGTCTGGCCACTGTCCAGAATGTTTCACTTATAGGCTGGGGGAAGAGGGTGAGGAGAGGTTTCAGAACTTCATCTCTCTGTGTATCATCATCTTTGACTAGATACCAGTCCCATATCTTTGCAAACTGGACTTGGGCAGGTCCCATGATGATAAATAACCTAAACAAATCAATAATCATTTGTCCGGGGCTCTTACTGAGATGAACTGATTGTGTACAATATCAGAAAACTAAAAGATGCATTAACTTCCCAACCTCGACACAGTTTACAATCCGGTAAGAAGCCTTGAGAATTTAACTTTTCTTATGGGATGAGAATTTTAGGTCTTAATCAGTTTTAGCAGTAACTCTGGATTTCAGAGGCTTCAGAAGACAGTCCAGAGAAATGAAGTCTCGTGCAGGCATATATCAGGGGAAACACTGAATAATCAAAAACCGCAGCGGCAAACAGAAGTACAGATGAGGATAAAACAATATAACATTCTAGTCAAGTGATTTTGTTAGCTGGTTTTGATATCTTTGAAATGAAAATAAATAAATAAATAAATAAAGCTGGAAGTCCCCTTATAATGACGGCCCAACATAGAAAACAGCCCTGACATTGCTCATGCTGGAATTACCTACAGTGTATAGCTCTCAGCTGTAGCCCTCACTACACATCAGCTCCTACCCATAGTTCTGTACAAGTGATGAAGAACATCCAGATTCAACAGCAGTCACAGAGACATGTCTCATGGTGGTAACATGAATGTGTGTAACATTTTCTTTCCTGTTTTTCTTTCTTATGAAAAGTAAAATATTAGGCATATTAATAAATCCTGATAATTTGCATTAAGATATATATTTCATGTTTCCAAAACATATATTCCTTTCTCCATTTTTTGTCTTAATTATTCTTTTGAAATATCTTTCTAAAAATTTCATCCTCGCAAAGAAATAACAATGCGCCATCCACCCAAAAACTGTACATTTCCCAAAGTCCCATTAACATATATTTATCTGAAACGTATTAGGTTTACTTGCCAGATTTTACTGTTGAAGTCCCTCAGCAACACCAGTCATTCATATTACCTCTTTCTCTAAGAGGTCAAGTGTTAAAATAAACTCTCCGCCCAGCATATCACTGACACGACCAAAATGGAATCAACTGAAACTAAAAATTAAGCCATTATTCTAGGTCAGGTACTTGTTCACTATTGATCTCAAAACAACAGGTATTTGCTTAATAGTCTCAGATACATTAAAGGTTTTGTGCTACTGGAGCTCAAAGAACTAGTTGAAATGTTTGCGAAGTTGTTTGATTGCTTTGTATGTAGACAGTATAAGCAATACGCTCACAATGAACTACAGCAGACAGGAAACCCAACATTAACAAGAATGTGGAACAACCTAATTTATACAAAGGAACTGCAACTAAGTGTAGGACTTTGCAACCCAATCACTCTGGAACGAGTAGGACAAAAATACTGATCAGCTTTTTCAAGTGGAGGGCAATCCGAGCGTATTATTTGAGTATATTGTTTAGAAGCTGGCTGATAAAATTACTGGGGGG
>NW_020799108.1:1319527-1405043 GCF_003259725.1 Athene cunicularia
AAAAGCTAGCCTGTGGGTTTAGCTTGAGTGAGAAGTACCTTAACCATCAAGATAACTCCTGCCCATCACAATCTGTCTTAACCCTAATGAATGAATGTTGAGAGATAATTTACTGGTATCATTTGGTCTGTTTTGCTAGAACAAAGCCATTTAGTACGGAGCCAAGAGAAGTCACAGTCATGTCAGGATTTCATGTTGTATTGAAGTGACTAAACACAGAAGGAATGTAGCGTGCATCTTTCAGCAAAAAAAATGCAGGGGGATGACAACCCGCTCCATAAATATTGCTGTCATCTACCTTTAAGATTATTTTTTCAAACATTAGTAGGAAGAGAATCAAATAACACATTTAGAAACAAAATCAAGTGCATAACCTTGAAAGGAAGTGAGAGGGTTTTTGAAATGAAAAAAACACTCTTTTTCTCTGCTGCTTTCTCTTTGTGAGTCATACTCTGGGAGTGGTACCAGAATGTCTTGTTGTCCTATTTCTATGGAAAAAATCCTTGAGCAAGTTCATTCTTGATTAAGTTAGCATGGTTCCAAGCAAATGTAAAACGCTGAATCTTTGATTCAGTGTTTTCTATTGTTTAGAATGCACTGGGAGAAGGAGGGAGGCAATCGCATGGTTTTGTTAACAGTGCTTCAGCACTGGCATTGCTGTGAACAGCACTGGAGTAACATTTCCCTGTGTTTGTCAGCTTCACTAAAGGAAAATTTTTTGGATACAATTTAGGGATCAAATTTCTCAATACACCTGTTTCAGCAGCGAATTAATACTCGCACCCCAGCTCTAACAGTTCAGTCCCACTCTATGCCACATCCATTATCCCTTCAACTGCGTTAACAAACCAGATCCTTGAAATTATCTGGATTCCTACAGCGTGGATCAAAGGTAACTCTCCTTTCCAAAAAGGATGGGGAAGTAAGAGAGAAGAAGCTAGCTTGACTACCAAAACAAGCATGTGTCATCGTATCCAAAACTGTGAATCGAAGCTGACACAGATAAGTGGGATAACTTCTGGTGTCAATAATTTTTCCCACAGCATAAATGCTTACTAAATCTGTTAGGAAAGTTTTAATGTGAACAGAAAAGAGCTACCCTCCACTGAAGTACAAGTGCCTCAGTAGAAGTGTTATAATTGTATAATCACATCACTATAATTGGTAATATATTGCTGCTCAGATAATGCCTTTGCTCATTTTCACTTTCATAATTCATTTACACTGATAAGACAATCTGGGTAGCTGCAATCACATATGTAGGCATTGGTTCTTTGTGAATAATGAAATTAAAAACTAAAAATGGTGGCCTACATTTATTTGCTCATTAGAAGCCTACTTCTTGGTACAGAGACAGTTTACTGAGTAAAACATCTCTTTTACATGTACAACTGTTGAGTTTAGTTCTTTACACATGAAGGAATGGCAGCTTCTAGACTCACAATGTCAGAAATGGCTTTCAGTGTCAATTAAGAAGAGAAACAGGGAAACTGAAATATTTGTGATGGGTAGAGACATCTTGTAATGGTGATAATGCAAATAAGAGTTCTTTCAATGGAGAAGGTGGGACTTTCATGAAGCGAAGCAACAAATACTTTTGCATTTCTGACACTTTCCTCTGAGGCAACTCAGCAGGAAAAAAACAAAAACAAAACAAACCCCCCCACACACACACAAAAAAAACCCACCAACAAAACAACCCTCTTTTATTTGTTATATAATTTTAATGGTGCTGAGTGTATGAGTGTATAGTGAGAAGCCTTCAACTACCTATAAAAATGTGAGTACAACATTTAAGACTTCATCACTTAATGTGGTACATACTTACACTATTATACCAAATACTGTGCAATATTGTAACACGCTAGCTGCATGCTGCACTAGAAAGGAATGCAATGTCATTATTTGGTTTAAGTGGGGGTGGCATTAGATAAAACTATCCCTTCCCATCTATACTTCCCTTCCTTACTATTCCACAGATTACTGCAAAAAATCCTGCTAAAATAAAATTTTAGATGATGCTGTGCAACTGTTTTTTTCTTTCAATGTCTAACTCCCTTCATCTGCACAGTCCAAAGCTTCACAGTTGCATTAAACATGGTGACATCTATTCAAGAGGATCATAATACAAATTACAATCTGCTGATTTTATTGTTAAAAATAAATTTAATGACAAACCAGGATACGATCGAGTGCATGTGAGCCGAGGAGCCCATCCTTAGTTTGCCTATCTGCAAAAACATAGCTCATTAGCGAGAGTGGCAAAAATCCAAAATCATAGCAATAAATAGCAAATTTGTTGCAATCTGTTTCTGTGTTACTACTATAGCTGCAGCCAAGTGATAGACAAAGGGAGGTAAACATGTTTCATTCCTTTGGGAGAAGGGGGGGGAAAAAAAAAAAAAAAAAAAAAAAAAAGGAGAAAAAAAATACAAGCTTCAGGGAATCATTCTTGTCCTATCAGGTGACTTTCCCACTGAGCAATTAAGAAAAGAGAAATCACATCCAGTAACAACTAACATTGAAAAACTGCAACATACTTGATATAGCCCAGTATTCGTAAAAGGGAGTGACCAATAAACCTTAAACAAATTCCACTACATCCATAAAATACCGTGCTTTTTTGCCCAAGTAAAGTAAATTTGTTGTGAGGTCTCATTTATTGTGCTGTAATTCAATAGCCTCTAATTATACTAGTGTAAGTGAGACCAGAACCAGGCTAATTTTATTAAATTATGGACTTGATGGAGAAATCACAGGCTGAAGTTCTATGGTCTATGCTCTGTGGGCATGACATCAACTGTATTTTGTAAATTATGCCATAAAAACTATTATATACATTTTTTTCCTTATTTGAAAACCCCAAACCTCTTTCACACCGTCCATTTCAGAAAAAAAAATCTGTAGTCCAACACCACATTTTACCTGAAGGAATGAATTGAATGTTGGATCTTGACATTTTCTTACATCTCTGAGCAGTCTCCCAAAGGTACAAGATTTTCAGATCTTACAGATTGAACCACAAAGTCCCAGTGCAGCCAGGAATTGGAGTGCCTTTAAATGTTACTAGGTCCTAATGGATTGGATAGAAGCAGATGACTGAGCAAATATAACCCATAGATGGGCCATGAAGTATTTTTTGCTGAGATAAAGAAATGCATTTTGCAGCAGTCCTTTTTTGAAAATCACCAACTAATTTTCAGAAGTGAAGCATCATATGGAGATTTTTGCATTCATGCCCATGTATGAAGCTGGAAGTGATCCCATGCATGTGGCAGTCTGCCAACTTCAGTAAGGCATGGGTGCCAGCTAAAGACAGATTTAATATATCTTGTACAATGTAGAAAAAAAAAAAAATCAGTTCCACTCCAAGAGGATCATCATAATGTTAATCATTATCAAATGATAAGAATGCCTTTTAGTGTGAGAAATCACATCTGTTATCACTTTACATTGTCATTATAGAGCTTTACACAGTATCTGAGTCTTTTTCAATGCAGAGTCACCATATGTAAAAGCTGTTTTTCATTAGTGGGAATGAAAAAAAATATAGTTAATCTTTAAAACTTCTATGAATTCTATCTTTTCTTCAAGATCCCTCCCCTTGAAATTTTCCTCTACTGAAGATGATGTCTTAAAGTATAAAGTTTCACTTTATTTCTTCAGTCATTAAAACTAAGCATGTATTTGCGATTACATTTAACATATAAAGGTTGAAAAGTATTTTAAAATCAAGTTCTATTAATAACCATGTTTCCTTAAATAGTAACGTGATTCAAGGACTCTGCAAGTTCTTCATCCTCCTCTCCCAAACCAATGAGATAATTTTAGCTTTGAACTGATGATGAAAATGTTCTGAACTTCCAAACTAAAAGGCCTTTAAGTAAAACTCACAGGAAATTATATACTTTCATTAACTCATTATCCACTCTTTCCATTTCGCTTTCATCTTGTATGTGAACACAAGGATATTTTTAAACTACACACAATGGCATTCTGCATACAGCCCTTTGTCATAAAGAAAAGAAGATCAGCAATGTTAGGCTACATATGACCTCATGCTAAGACAAGGCTGACTCTCTCATGTACCCAGAATGAATCTGGTCAAAGCTGGGTGTAAACAAAGGGAGAAATGGGTGACAGAAACAGCTCCATATGGCTTATGCCCACCTGAGACACCTAATTTTTCTGGGAAGTGATAAAATTAACATATTATGGCATGTTTGTTAGTGTTGGATTTAATTAGACCGTAGCAGAGCTGGCATGTGATGTTTAAAAGTATGCAAGATTCTAATAACAAAAGAGAAATAAAATTAGAAGACCAAATCTAAGCCAAGATTTTCTGTAAGAATTCTATCATCTTTATTTTAAACATCAGGACAGACATTGCCACAGTTGTATTAAATCTATCACAATTTGGTCTTCTGAAAGGCTCTAACACAAACTTTGTTTTAGGCTGTCACAGCGACAGGAGCAACTCAGAAAGTTTGGACTGAGCTATAAACTGTCGTCATTTCTGGGATGTTTGTATCCTGTGTTTACCTCATATCCAGCTCTAAAACAGACTTGCAGCTGTTGTACATTCATTTTAAACCTTTTTGTCCCTATCTGCTACATAGGCAAACCATTTTTTCTCTTAGCTAACGTTCGGTTTCATAGAGCATATGTTTATTTTGATAATATGTTTAGTTTGATTTACAACAGGGGTAAATGTGCATGTTCTGGGAATACTGAATAATAAAACAATGCATTACTGGTGAAGGAAAAGGGAATGTTTTGATATATTAAACCAGAATTAGGAATCGTAAGGCTAGGTCGTAAGTGTTCATGAGCTGTCTGTTTGGCATTCTTGGAAATTCAATTTCTGTTTCACAGGACAGAAATATATTACCAATCTTTAAATTCTTACCAAAAAGATCATGTGGCATAGCCCACTTAAGAGTGGAAAGCTACTAAGTATGCATCATACTTTTTTTAATTACAAAGCCAGGAAACCAATTAATTATATAAGTTCAGAAGTGTGTTGAATCAAAATGGTTTAACACTTTCATGCCTAGTTGCTTCTACACATTACATATTTAAACATTTCTGCAACAGTAGGGATGTTCTAGCAACAAAGTGAAGAGGGAATCCCTTCCTGATGTGTAGCTCACACAAGGCAGACAGTGGATAACTGAATTACTCAAGTGAACAACTAAGAGTAGAATTAAATATTTCTTTCATGGGAGCAAAGCTTCCTCATAGTTGCTACCAAACTATTTACATGTGTATGTTATTAACTATCTTCATTTTGACAAGTCTTTGACAAACATTTCTTTATTATTTCTAGAGAAACAAGCAATATTAAATCAGTCTGCTTAGAAAGGAACTTCAAAGTCAAAAGGCCCAAATAAGCCAAAGCTTTTATTCACAGCATTTTAAGAGTGTCATACTTCTAACATTTACATGAACCAGAAAGTATCTAGTAGAGATAAACTTAATTTGAAGAGTATAATTTTTTTTAATTCCTTTTACATATACTTTCACCACTCTAAGTAATATTTCCTATAATTTAATGATTGCAGTTTTCCTTCCAGAGATGAGCGTACTATTTCACTGTATAAATCAAAACAGTTACACAGTTCTGAGGAGTCTTCATGATGGGAATAGGAAGGAAGGACTCAACACGTTCCAGGGGTTTATAATGATGTGCCACTGTTAAAAGTATCAAATACACACACTACATGGAGAAACTGAGACATTAATATCTTTTCATTATTAACTTGGGCTTGTAACCAAGTTAAGCTTTACAGAAAAAAAAAAAAAGAAGAAAAAAAAACCAAACCAAAACAAAACAAACAAAACCAGACGTATTTGTCTGTAAAACATACTTAAAGAAACACGCACAAAAAATAGTCACAGGGAAATTAATTTGAAGTCTCATTTTTGTTCTAATTATGTAAAATTAAGACCAATAATGTCTGTTCAAGAGAGATATAACACTAAAATAGGGTTTCTTTGTCACAGCAGTATATGTCAGGGACAAGGCTATTATATTTCCATTTTACAGCCATTGACTATTGCAGGATTATCCCATAAACTGTGTTTGTAAACTTTAACTGACTTTACGTCTGGTGAAGGTGTCTTAGCAGTAATTGAAACATATATTCCAAATTACCAAAGAACGAATATACGATCAGAGAAAACCTTCTGTGATACTTTAGCAGTTTTCTGTGAAAGAGAAACATTTAATTTCTAATTACACATAAAATCCAAGGTCTTTCTAGTTAAGTTGGAAAGAATTAAATCAGAGTTGGTCAGTAATTTTCTAACTGAACTTGTTATCCAATGGAAAATTTCAGGATTTTGTGCACATTTTACTTTGCTCATAAAATTATATCGATCTCAGAGATTTCTTGACTATAGGTACGTATTCCACTGGGTTGCTCAGAGCTGTGGCGCTGGGTCATCTCTGGCAGCATAGGGGCTCCAACCACTGGTTTTTAAACAACCAGTTTACTGCTATCTCAGTTTATGGTCTTAAAAGTAGAAAAAGTCAGAAAGATGTTGATTCAAATCTTGTAAAAGACATTTCAGAATACCCATTCTTCTGAGGATTTAATCTTGGTGGCCTTTTCCAAGGTTTTTTTTATGTATTTAATTTTCTTCGCAGCAGGAACTCTGCATTCCAGCCCACCCTAACAGAAATCAATGCCAATGATGTAATGCTTTTTGCAGTGCAGTTGCCTGTGCATTAGAAAATAACACACTGATGATAAAAAGGGACTGTCAAAAGGTACAACCATTTGCAGCTCCAGCTGAGTGTCGCATGTTTGACATCTCTGACAAACAGGGGTCTCGTTTATCTTACCTGGATGTATTTGGGGTTAGGAAATACAGTGATATTAATAAAAATCTTCAGTATAGAGGATAATATTCAAACTTTCATCGAGCCTTTAATAAAAAGGGAAAAGAAAGCTACTGACTATGACTAAGTGGTGTCAGAGGTATTATAAAAACAAGAAAGGAGGAAAGAAACCATTCAAACCAAACATATAACTGCAGGTGAGCACAGTTAGATGTTGATTCTTCAATAAATTCTGCAGACAACACAGCAGAAAAAAAAACAACAATTGTATTTAATTTCAATTTTCTCAGGGAAAAAAAAAAAAGAAAACAAACAGTTCTGTATTGTAGATGAACAAAAGAAAGAGGTAAATACTACCCAGCAGTCTGTTCCTTAGTGTCCTTCTGGCATAAATTACACTAACAGTGAACTATTCAAATGTAGCTGCCTCCAAACACTATTTATCAGAGACATTCACAACAATTAAAGATCTGCATAATATTTACGGAGGCTACTTGTTTTCCTGTGGGCGCCAAAAGTCTGGAGAAGGGTTGGGTCAGACAAACTGCAGCCAATGTCAAACAACAGATAATGGAGCTTAAGCACTTGCATAGACAAACATCTTCGTTTAGATCTCTCCCTGTTAAATAACACTGCATCAAATAATATCTGCATTAGAACTTTAGAAGGTTGCACAGCTGGAATTCAACAGCCTCTAAGGCTGAAAAACTCAAAGAAGTAGTAGCAACAAACCCAGGCAATAATGCTGAATGACTGTGATTGCTAACGTTTAGTTATGCCATCACGCATTAGCCATGAGATCAGTGAGGAAGACCTGAGAAAAAGGTGTTGGCTTTTTTTTTTTAATTTTGAGGGATATTTGTAGAACTACTAGTTCTGGAAAAAGTAAAGTTTTAATATATGTCTCATGTTTTGCTGTTCTTCAGCAGATGATACCTCAAGGTACACTGGCTTCCCTGAAGGTCTAAAATCAGATGTATTTGCCTAAATTGCCAAACAGAGAAGCAATTTAGGAATACCTTTTTTTTTTTTTCTCATCATTTTATGACGCTGACTCAGGTGAGCATTACTTCTCTTACTCATTCTAAAGAACCCATACTAAACCTCCTGACTGTCCAGCTTCATTGCACAGACCATACACAGCCCAATGGCAGCTAATGAATACTTACTCTCAGGGCATTCAGGTCAAGAAGAATCAAAATTTTTAAACAGCAGTTTTCAGCTTTTTTTGCTTTGCAGACACCCTAAATATTGCCAGCGGTGGTGATACTTTATACAGCAAAGGCAAACAATAGATTTAGGGGAGTTTAGGTTACAAGTCTGTGACTGCTAGTTATAGATTACCCAGCAGTACTTAACTGATTCGGTTGAGGTGCGAACACGTGATTACAATTGACTTGAATTAGCCAAAGCACACAGCACAGATGTTTATCCTGGCCTTCTTTCAGGCTAGCTTTTTGTTGGCTAGAGAAGCACAGATGT
Source organism: Athene cunicularia (assembly GCF_003259725.1). Lineage (NCBI taxonomy): Eukaryota > Metazoa > Chordata > Aves > Strigiformes > Strigidae > Athene > Athene cunicularia. The sequence goes on from NW_020799108.1 coordinate 1,327,857, forward strand.
TATCTGATGTATCATAAAGCTCGAATGATGTGGGCAGTACTTGATCTGCTAGTTCAAAGGTAACCTTTCAAAAATATTGGAATAAAATTGAACCCTCAGGACAAGTTCTTTCTGTCATGACAACACTTTCTGTCATGTTTTGATCTAATACTAGGTACCCTAGAGGAGGACTTATAGTATCACAGAATCAAGGACTTAAAACATGAATAATTGAAGACTATGATTGCTTTGTTGGAGAGCTGTTCAAGCAGGACCATCTCCTTTTACTTCAGATATTCCCACTCTCAAACAACTTCCTTCATTGTAAGGAAGCAGCTAGATATAGAAGCGCAAAAGGAATCCAGCGTAGGAACTGACTGAAGTTTACAGTAGGGGTAAAAACAGTTGTTATGGGTTATTTTTAACACTGAAGAATTCTCTGCATGGCATCAAAACCAGTCATACTAGAACTGCTAAGAAAGATCGCATGAAAGCAGCAATGAGAGTTGGGAGGCAAGAATGAATCATGGGAGACAACTTAATCCATGATGGCCCCTGAAAAAGGTCAACTTTTAGGGACCGTGTAACTGAAAAAACCCTTCAGCTCACAAAAGACCAGTTTGGAAATCACTTTCCTAGCAGAACCACAGCAATAACTGCAACAGATCGTGTTAACAGTATTTGACATACATTTAGGAAATTACATATGCTGGCAAAGTCAGAATGACCCAAACTTCTAGGAGTAAGACGCATACTGCTTTAAGATCACTATTCCTTGCATATATGTACTCAGAGAATATCTGTCTATGGTCTGAGCCACAGACTACTCTGCAACCAGCTGCATCCTTTAACAGATATCAAATGCCTTTAGTAGTTCTTTACAAGTAAGTCTAAGCAGTTTTCTAAAAGAAAAGAAAGGTTGGGGAGAAGGCTGGTTTCTTCAGTCTGCAACACTGCCTGACTAATTGTGAAGCTTTATGGACCTTGAAAACAGAGTCACTTCGTTGTCAGCTGTAACTTTATAACTGATGTATTCAATTTCTGTTCAGCTTCCCTTAACCACAGCAGAGTGCAATTTCCTCTTTTATTTTAGTCACAACTGCTCAGTTTTCTCTACCTCTTTAGTAAAACTCAAGGATTGACTTTATATTAAGTTCTGGCCACCTCTGTAGGTCCTCTCCATGAGGCCTTGTTTTAAAAAGCTCCATAAATTGCATTGGTGACCTCACATACTTGAAATTGTATGGGAAGGCAGTAAAGGAAAAACAAAAAAGCTCCCAAACTGCTGTTACGAGAGAATGAGTAAAGTACTCCATCACTCTGAAGTTTGTGGGTCAAGCTTAGACCGTTTGGTCCTTGGTTGGTTGCTTGGCTGATTGGTTGGTTATTTTTTTCTTCTTTCTGGGGGGCTTTGGACGTTTTGCTTCTTTTCTGACAAAAAAAACCCTCTTGCAGGTTAGATACGACAAAACAGTAGTAGCACTGGGGGACTTGCTAGCATTCGGTAGATCTTAAACCTTCTTTACAATCTCAGATTTCTAATAGTCTCCAGTAAATGGCAGTAGAAATAACTGCAACTGTTTCGTTCCAGCCCTCCTCGAGAGATAACCCAGAGTAAACTCGGGAGTAAACCCGATTGGATGGCAAACACAAACAAAATGGAACAGTACTAACTGCTTAGTTCACTCCTAAACAATTATTTATCTTACAGAAAACTTCTGTCAGACACAATTTTGATAAACCTGAGGTTGTGTTTCTCTTTCAGATGTATGAAGCCAATGCCTATTTTTATTATAACTTCCACTAGTAACTATGTAATTTCAGTATTTAGGCATTTACATTTTTCAAACTCTATATAATTAACAAGACAAAAGGCTTTTTATAGCTTATCCAGATATTTTGACTTCATTTTGTTGTAGAGGTGGAGCAGAAACTGAGAGTTACACGTGGGAGGGCAGTATGAACTCTGAGTTTTTGACCAATAGCTCTGAGAAACCACTGTTTTGTGGCAGGCTTCAATGTGCACCAGCTAAATTGGAGAATGGAATTTTTGAAAGAAACATTTATAATAATTGGTCAGTCTGCAGGGCAAACAAGGGCCCCTGCACAAGGAGCTGGCAGGAGTTCAAAATAGGAGGAAAGCAATTATTTGTGTAGTGGAATATACGCAATCTCTTCTAGGCAGAGATCTGAATTGAACATTTATAAGTTAAATAGTCACAGAATGCAACTTTTAGGAAATCTTAGAAGAGTCTGATGTAGCATAAGTAGAGCCAGAAGTTTAACATAAATAATAATAAAGAATATAGACATTTGAGACTTCATTTAATTGCAGTTTAGCATCAGGAAATGTTATCTCCAATTTCCTTTGCAGTGTTCTTAGATAAAATACTTAATTTTAATTGGAAGCATATGTGAGGGGGGTTTGTACATGTACATTTAAAGGTCTACATATGGGGAATTTCAGTATTATATTGTATTATTTGGGAACTGTGAGACCTGTACAGACATGCTGCTGCTGTTCTTAGTGATATCATAGGCAAATTATGGCTTGTGCACCACTTCTTCAATTTGCAATTATTTCTAGTAGAGCTTTCTATAATCACAGCAATTCACCAACCCATAGTAAATTGAAGGATTAGCATTTAGTCTAATCCATCAGAAGCACCGATATGTGCCAGAAATTGCAGCAAAAAATTAACATGAACCAGAAAATTAATTCCGTGGCTCCTGTACATGATAATAATGGAAATACCTTTCTAACAGCAAAATAACATCATTATTCTAATATGACTGGATGAAAGAGTTCTCTAAATTGCTAATCCTAAGTAGCTGAAATATGTATAGTTATTGAAAAATCTAACATTTCCCATATTATAAATTTAATTAGATACATAGTTTTAGGTTACAAAGTTATAATTACAAATTGTTTACCTTGACTACTCGGGCACAGAAACAGACTGGTTTCAAAATCAAAAGAAGTTGTTCACAATTTATAATAGAACAATTCTTACTGTAATTATAGCACTAATGGGATACATATCAATCAATAGGTAAATCATTATATAATGTCTTCATTTTTCTGCTCAGAGTATTTCTGAAACCATATTTGATGAATAACAGCTTTGAATTTACTTAAATTCCCTTTAGAAATAGCTGTCATTTGGTTTACTTTTAAGTGCTTAAGATTTTCCTTTAAGGAAAAATTTTCACATTAGGAAAAAGTAAAAACAGGCAGCACTACAAGTAAAAATTACTTGAACCGTACATCCATTTGTTCCTAATACAGTTAGCAGTAAGTGACAATTTCTGTCTCACCATTTTTTATCATAGTTATCCACCTGTAACTCTAGCTCTTCTCCTCCCCTCTCTTTGTTCAGTCCTCACAAAATTATAAACCTTTATATCACAAAATGTTAAGATTTAATAATGATAAACTCTTCAATTAACCTATACTGAACTTTCATATTTTAGGCAAATTGAGCATACAAAAAGGACAATAAGCAAACACCAAATACAGTATAAAATAAAATGTGAACAAGGAACTTAGAAAAAACAAAGGTATGCGGTTTTGGAAATTGTTCTATAGCTCTTCCACCAGTATCCACAGATCTGATGAAGGAATGACTGGGTGAGGTTCCCTAACTAAAGGTACCCATTCCCATCCATTTCAGACCTATCTGGATTCCATTAGATGTCTTTAAAAACATTCTCTCCTCAGAAAATTCAGCAGGTGTGGAGGAAGCCATTTCTTTACTTTCATTGACATCAAGCCAAGTTTCCTCAAATCAGTGACTTGGGCCCCTTTTTGCCTCTACAAAATGTGTACGCTTGCAGTGGTTGGCGTTTCTCACAGCAGCATCGCAGGATCAACAAACTGGCTCTATGAGTCAGTCCCTTTTAGTGTTTGAAACAGTTTAGACTCTCCATTCTGCAGAAATTGGGATCTATTATGTTGGATGTGGAGGAAAAAGAAAGGGAAGAAGTTAAGGAAAGAAGCTTATGCTTTTCCTCAAATCCCTTTTGCCATCTAAGCTACCATAAATTAGAATTAGGACAGTGATGGCAATAACATATTCTCTCTTTAAATTAACAATTACATAAAGTAGCCTGTTCTAACCACGTGTGAACTGCAGTCTCCCAAACTCCTGGGACCTTGGATTTTCTGGCCTCTTAGAGACAATTCTAGCAACTTAGTATATCTGTGAAAAGTAAGCTATTTTCTCACTATTGAATTCAAAGCTCAGAAATGGAACTCACCCCTAATACTACGTTCACAATGGTGGAGATACAAGAAGCTACCTGCAAAGAAGATGCCTACTTGCCAAATAAGATAAATGGAGAGGGTCTGACTGTTCTGTGGGTGACACTGAGTGAACTGGCAGAGAGCAAACATATACCATAGGCAGCACACCATTTCACAGAACAATGAACACAGACTTAAGTCAAGTCTACCTGCAGATTAAAGAGAAACCAAGCACTGTAAGACCAGTAAAGTATATAGAGCTCTGCTTTAAATCTGGTTCTCTGGGTTCTGAATGAAAAGAAGCTGCTTCTCTTTCAGAGCTCACTAACCATGCTCTATCAGTATCTGAAAATAAACTCTAGGCAGAAAATCTGGTCCTACTGACACCAGAATGCATTTAAGCTGGAGATTTATTTAAGTTGGAGTCTAAAGTAAGATTCAATCCAATAGAAAATTAAAGGGCTAAGGAAGAAAAAGTGCAGTCAGAGGCATCAAATGGTCTGAGAAGGACCCTGTTGGCTAGGCTGTGACAAGAGGTCTGAAGTTGAAGGTGTGTAACACCCCCCTTCAGTGAGGCAGCTGGAATTCCAGCAGTGGCTTGAATGGCTTTTGTTCTTACTCTTCTGCATAACAAAGAATTATAAAAGCTACGCTATTATATGAGTTATTTAGCTGTCACTTGTTATTTGGTTTTGTTTTCTCCCTGAAGTACAAAACCTTAGAAGCTCGCAGTCTGCATACTGAAAATGTCTTAATTCAAAGACCAGAATCTCCAGTCAAGATAGAAATCTACACAGCTCATTTTCACAAGTAAATCCTCTGATTTCACAAGTAAATTCAGTGAGCTTCTGTTTTATACGCTCAGGCATCAATAAACTCAGCACCAGTGCTAAGAATCAAGTTATTAATTTCAAATTAATCTCTTCTCTGCCAGGTAATCTCCTTGCTTGCATAATTGCTGCAATTGCAATGTAAAGAAAATAGAGTTGCATTTTTACTTGCTGTGCAGAAGGCAGAGCTTGGCTGTAAGGCCACATGGACCCAATGAAAGTTACGTATGGTTTTCATTCTATTCAAAATACCCAAGCCTTTATCACAGCACTTAGGGAGAGCATTAGGTTAACAAGGTCTAAGTAAACCTATAGATTAGAAAATGCATAGAAAAGCCCTTTCATTCAAGCTCCCACAATACCCAGCTTTTCTTACTGGGCATTCAAATAAGGATTTTCATGTATCCTTAAGCTTATTTATCTCAATTATCTTATAGAAGAGTCTGCATTTACAAAAATTAAAAAAGAAACACAAAAACCAACACAGCAAGACATATGAGATTAAATATATATCAAGTTCTGCAGCCAAATCCATAATTAAATGTCTATTATGAGAAAAGCTGAAATGCTAACAGAAAATAAAAGCTCATTTTAAGTAAGGACCTACTGTGCAGCTTTTAAACACTATCTAGATAGTTACCTAAATGGAACCCTATGTTCTTTCAGAAATAATGACCTGCTTACAAGAAGATAATCGGCACTTTCGACTGGCAAAATACCATAAAACTGTTCTGAAATCACATGTATACATTGGTGAAAAATCTGTAGGCCTGTGGACACCATCCACAAGAGCAGATTCAGCTTCATAATTCGCACCATGTCTTGAGTTCAGCATAAATATATTACCATATACTACTTTAAAACCTCAGTAATTTGGCTTCATACCTACTTAGTTTCATTAGCAGTTCCCCTACCTAAGATGAAACAATTCTCCTGACTGACGATTTATAACAGAATTCTTCCCAAGTGTGATCATCCGTGGCAGTCCCACTTATCTGCCTCTGTCCCCTACCACATACAAACATACTTCTACTTTGATATCTGTGCATCAGCAAAATGAATCCTTTTCCTTAATGTCTGATGCTTATTACTACAAACTGAGCAGAGAGATCTGCTCTGAAAAATTCAACTCTTCAAAATTTCCCCATACAATATTCATAAAATTGACTAGTCAATGATCTCCAATTGAGTAGTGAATAATTTAAATGAAATCACAGCATAGTCTGAAAAATAGTCAGCTGAGCACGTATCTAATAATATAACCTGTTTCATTTAAATACAAGTATCTTAGTACTATCTTGTCCTGCAGTCACAACAGTCACGCGGTTGGCACCAACCTGTGAAAGATGAACAGTTTTCAGACACTTCATTCAATTTTGATACACCACAAACTCCAACTATTGTTTTAACTACTCCTAAAGAAGCATGAATCTTATTTCCTGGAGCTGTTGTACTGAGAGTGTCACTAATGTTTAGTTATTTACATCAATTACGTTTATTTACATTAGTTTGTTTAATGGAACCATTCCAGAGGCAGCTGAAGAAATGTTTCAGCCCAAGAGCTTAGCAGTACCAGAGAATTTACAGAACAAACAAAAGCAGCAGCTTAGACATTATACAAACGGAAGCCTGCACAAACTGATGGAGGTCTCTAGTAGCAGAAACTCAGAGGCATCGGGAAATTATCAAAATATTTGCTCTGTTATGTACACTTTGGGGTTTCTAGGGGCAAAATATCTTCAACGGAGTGAGGATAGGATTCAGAGCAAATATTCAAAAGCATATCACGGAGAAGTTTTGATAAATCCCTGGCCACAACTGAAAAGTGACTTTCAATGAAGGAAATGACTTTCTCTTGAAAGAAAGCAGCTGGTGGAAACTCCCCTTCCCCCAGCCAGCTTGAATCTCTACCCAATGCATAGGGGAAACAGGCAGTGCCATAGCCAATACATCTAATCCTCTTAGCACTATAAGTAACCCGTTTTCTTTCAACAGCTGAGACACTACATAGCATCTGTGGAATACCTTTAGAAACCCAGTGTTTCAAGTCTTTCCAGCAAATATAATGGTGTTTTTTCCTTGCTTCCAAAACCACAAATATAACACATTTATTGGTACATGTTACACCCTGACTTTCAGAGCAAAAACCAGACAAATTCTTAGAGGGAGGTGTTGAAGTTTAAGGGATTTAGAACACACTAGTTTGATGGAGTTTCTCTCTGACAGGTTGCGGGTGTTTATTTATTGATCATTTGCAACAAAACTCTACACTGAAAATTGCACTTGAGAGGAGTGAATTATACACAGCAGGTGCCTAGTGGCCCCTTCAAATAGTCCTTCAGTCAGTTTTTAGCATTTTTGAGCACCAAAATAATTGACAAAAAAACAGAGACAGAGCATCCTCCTAAACACCTTTTAATATAGACTTCTTTACCTGCACTCTCAAAAGACAAAGTATTGATACCTCCGATGCAACTGCAACAATATGCTTACCTATATATACCAACAGAAATAATGAAATAGCTCCGGCAGTGCTGATTCTGAGGATAACATGTACAAAACCATATCAGAGCAATGGAAGTGTTAACCTGAAAGGACTTACCTGCATTTCAGTTTGGATAGCAACTCTCACTAGTTATATACTTTTTAAATGAGGTGATTGAACCTTATACAGTCTGATATTAATCTAAGTAACATCATATATGACAGTGATGCACTGTATTATGAGAGTAAACACTATTCACAGCTTAGAGATAACTCTCACATTTGCTAATTAGTCATTTTAACAAACAGATGAAAACGATTTTTCCCAGGGAACAGAACAAAAGCCAAGGAGAAGCTACTCACATTCCTTTGAGCCGTTGCCACATTTTCTCTGCATGTCCTCCTATTTGATACTTTATAGAGGTGCTTTCCAGTTCCCGAGTTGTTTCAGTCGCTCGAGCCCCCATCGTTATTGTCCTACAGCAATACAGTTACAGTCAGGCTCAGCAGCATGTAAAAGCATTCTTTAGTCCACTACAAATGTCAGAAGATCCACGCATGTTAGACAGCAGCTGCTGTCATATCAAAACACATCAGAATTACAACAGCTGAGGGACGATTCTGCCTGAATCGCTATTCACTTTGATAGACAAATCCTCTCTTCCCCCCCTCCCCAAGCACAGAGCAAGTACACACAGCTCCTCTGACCTCACCAGTCTAATCCATACGGGTGAGCCAGCTACTATACTACTGACTGCTCAAGCTCCTTTCTTATGCACTTTTTCTGCTGTAGGAATACGCACAGAAGCACAAAAGATTCCTTAAAATGGACTATAATTCAATGCCATGCAGGATAATTGTGAATGGCTTTAACAATCCAGAAGGAAAGGCTGGTTTCTGCTCTGCAGGTTGGAGAAACAGGCTGCAATAGGAAAGCAGATGGTAGAAGCCAGTATCAGCCACATCACCCCACAAAAAGAGTGCATGTTCAAATGCCAGAGCTTTCCTCCCTTTAGTTGATCCTGAATTGATTCTTAAGGAATAAATATCTACCAGCCTCTCAATAAAAATATGACTGTACAAACGCTAAGCCGGTAGCGAAGACATGAATAAATCCCTGCAGAAGAGAAATCAAAGAGCTCTACAGGTTGTTATTGAAGGAATATGCTGCAATGATGACTATTCACCTTCTCCTAGCAACTCCCCACGGTAGGTAACTGTCAACGTAACTGGTGGAAAAATGCAGCAGCTGCAAGACAGCCCGCTCAGCGAATCCTTCAGGACAGCAGCATGCGTGTGTCAAAATCTGATGTTGAACTGTGTGTGTCTGCCAGCAAAAAACAATTAAGTGCACGCAAACAGCAAAAGGGTTGAGGACTAAACAGTACGTCAGCCATGCAGCAGACTGCCAGCTCTGCCTTTCAAGTGTAAATCTAAGAACCTTGTTGTACAGCCAAAGCTGGGTTTGGAGAGGGCAAGGGAGAGGATTTCCTTGCTGCTTGCTTAGACACAGACTTGGGTTTGAAAAGCTGCTCCTGTGCTCTGCAAATAGCACCTGTCTTGCTTGATGAGTCAGTAACAATCTTCTTTTCTGAAGCAGCTGCCAAATAATCAAATATACCACAGACTTATCTCAGTGATCATGTTTGTTTTAATCAGAGTAAGAGCTCTGCAAGAAGCCAGGCGAGAGGGGTGTGCCAAGTAGGAGTAAATATGTTTGAACTAAGCCAGCTACTGGTGTCACTGCCAGTCAGGAAACAGCTTTGGGTCCAGGATGAAACAGTGAGGATGAGTGTCCTCACATGCTGACTCCTAAGGGTTAGGAGAGGCGTATCTCAGTATGGCTTTAACTACTATGTTAATTTTTACAAAGATGTGAGATGATGAGAGGCTCCCATCTGACGCAACTGGCAGAAATGGATAATATCATTAAGTACTCAGGATCTTACGGAAAAGTAGAAAAGCTCATTGCTTTGAAATAATTGTAACACTTCAGAATTTCCTAATCAATTTTCTTTCTCTAGGATATCTTTTATGCACATCATAGACTTAAGATATACCCCACGAGAGTTATAAACCGTTTTGAGATGCATTTTTTACACACTGATTTCAGGTGGATAATTAAATAGTACATCTCAATTACTTCTGTGGATTTAACACATAGACAATTTTAAACTAGTATTAATTCATCGACTTTCACAGAATTATTCCTGATTCAGACATGTAAGAGTCAGTCCCATAAAATTCACTAGCAATATCTGAAAAACAGTCACTGGATGAGCAACATCTCTTACAATTCTCAAATAGCATCATAAAACAACAGTGAAGTTCAAAAACTTCAAAGCGTTTATTTGGTTAAAGGCAGCAGTAGTACCTTCGAAACTTCACTGAGGAACAACTTAAAAACTTCCAAACTTCCCACTCTTGTTATGCACGGAGCTCAACTAAAGTTTGTAAGAAAGAGTATAAATATCCTTCCATGGAATAACTAATGAGAACGTCTCACACTAATCTGGGTTCTTCCCTGCCTTTTAACCGCCAGACATCTGAAGCAACACAAAGAAATCAAGTATTTATAGAAACCACATAAACCTCTAGGGACAGAGTGGAATTTTAAGGGCCTATTTTTTCTCATAAAGTATTCCCAGCTCTTGTCCAATTCTACAATGAAAAAATAGTGGTGTTTCTAAGTTGTTCTCTCTCCCTCAAAAGGAAACAAGAAGTTGAAAGTATATTGCTTTGATTTACTGGAGAAAAGTATTATGAGCAGGAAGTCCTTCAGGAAAGGAGGAAGCAACAAACTGCCCAAACAATATCACTACAAGTGAAGATGCACCTGTCAACTTCACCAGAACTCCGCAAATGAAAATTGTAAAAACTCCGTTTCCCCTAGGACCCGAACACCGCAACAACAGAAATTCCTACCACAAAAGCACCTGGCATGGATTAAGCAAAGGACAAACAAAGCAGCCTCCCCCCACAAAGGTTTATCCTGAGGATCAATATAGCAAACCACTAGGGATGGCGCAGAAAGATGAAACCGTCTCTCTGAAAATGAAAGAAACAGCAGGAAACACATAAAAAAGGATAGAAAAGGCATTAGAAGATCAAGGAAGTAGACAGAGCAAGTGTTCTGTATGTCCCTGAGGAGAGAGAAACAAACCACTGAAAACAAATTCAAAAACCAAACAACTTTTAGGTATGTTGCTATCTTGGAAACGTGAGCAAAGAATTTCTCATGGAGACATGGGGAAAGGAAGGTCCTTTCCTCCCTTTAGCTTCTCTGAATAATGCTCAGAGAACGAAGCAGCCCAGCCTGCACCCTTCCTCCCGCTCAGAGGAAGGACAGAGCCAAAGCACCCCTCTGGCTGCATGAGGTGACATGGGGCAGAAAGGGCAGGAATATGCCGCGGGAATATAGAACAACCATACACTACAGCCATATGTAACAATGAGGGGATCAGGGGAGGAATTACGGACAACACGACTTGCTCAAAAATCCACATCTGTGCTGCTGCAGTCCAAGCTGCTCTAAAGATCCAGACTACTAAACAATGAGCAGCTACTTTAGGAAGCCAAATCAACCAGAGAGATAGTACCTGAAATAATAAGTTATCTTACATATCTTACTCTTTCCACATCTGGTTCTTGTTCTGGTTTTCTGTTCTTGCCCCACCCAACCCAGTGCTTGTGCCACAGTCCCAGCAAGTTGTTACTGTCCATCTTCCTTCTATAAAAATATAATCCCTTTTGCCATAGTTTTTTCTTTTGTTTGGTTTTTTTTTTTTTAGATCTCAGTATAAAATTTCCATAAAGTGAACACTAAAGGAAATATGGAGATATATAGATACGTTAGTCAATATGAAGATATATTAAAATAGGAATAATTAACTTTTTTCACCCGTAATTATGGCAAAATAAAGCTGTCCCAGTGGCACTTAATCCTCAGATAGGAAGCTACATTTTAATGATAATGTATCCTAAGCTCTTTTTCTTTCACCTAAAAATACTTCACTTCAGTAGTGATATCAATGCAAAGAAATAATTTTAAAATACACCCAACAGTAATCAAGTTGGCCTTTCAATATTGAGAACTGAGAGACTTTTACAGTTATTCCAAGGTCACACAGTTGCAATGAAAACCACTTACCTTAAAACTGGGAAAATCCTGAAGCTAGATCCGTTAGACATTAGCTACAGAAACAGGAAAGGGATTGTGTGGGTTTTGATAAGGAGAATTAGAGCTTTATTTTAAATAAATCCTCTGCTCCTGAAGGGAAATTAAATATGCTGCTTTGTTTGAAATTATCTTCAAAACATCTAACTCATGACAAATGGAAAATAAGGAAGTATCAGGAGGCCTGCAGGGTGACTTGTCAGATTAATACTCATCCCTCCAAACCTGATAACTCAAACTTCCCTGTGGTGGAACTGCAGGAGAGCCATGAACCAATTAAGAAATTTGAAAACATAAGAAAAAAAAAATCCACATAACCAACAAATCCTCAAAAATATAAGATTAATTTATTGTAAGTAGTGACAGCATATATTAGATTGATTCAGCAAGCACTGATACGTATTTCATTTTAAGCAGGTAAAGCATTGCATTTTTTTGCTGGGTAAGACAAGAGTTCAACACCACTGTAAATAACAGAGTTAAATCACTGAAGAACTGCTTGCCAGTGGACTTGAGTGTTATATGGTACTTTTGAACAGAACCTAAAGTAGAACAGAGATGTCATCATTCCAACTCTGCCCTTGCAGAAAAAGAATAGTTTGCTAGACAGTGTTCTCCATGTCCCCCTCTGCCCTCCCCTTTGTCTATTACATTCGTGTTTGTAAAATGATATGCGATCCTCTTCTTTACAAGCAGAGTTTCCAGCTTGCTTGCAATGACCAAACAGGTGAGTTATTAATCAATAAGAAACACAGCAGAGGAAAAAGGAATATTTGGTCTTACTGAAGTTCATGGACTTTATTTAAATATATAGGACTCCAGCAATCTGGCAATGGCAAAATATCGATGTTATAGTAATCTGAGATTTTCAGGTTCTTCAGATTAATAAAATTAGGAGTTACATAATTGAGGAATAGTAACTTTAAAGATATATAGATACGGTCTACACAATACATTGCCACTGGCTTAGTTGAGTAGGTGAAAGAGTTGGGATTGATATATTTATTAACAGTGATTTAAAAAGGAGACCCAACAAGGAACAGTTCCCCCGCCCCTTTTTTATTTATTTATTTTAATATTTTCTGTTACATTTGATTTACTTTCTTCATTCTTCCTATAATCACTGAAGTATGTATACTCATTCACGTGTCCTGCAAGAACCAAGCTTTAAGTACAGCAAGGAGAAGTATCTTCTATTTGTTTGTTATGTGTATGGCCTATCATATTGGTAGTAAAGATGGAGTCAGATTTATTGAAGCTTTTAGGCAATTAAAAATGAAAAGAAATATCCGTGAAATCTTGCAAGCAAATTAACTGATAAACCTCAGGGCACAAATACACATATATTTGCAAACCTACTTATGACATATTAAGACCTTGTCACATTTGATTGTTCTTTATTGTCCCTTATTAGAGGTCACCAGCTCCAAAAGTCAATCATAACTGTGTCTGGGTGTTCCCAGACCAGTTCATTGCCAAGTAAAGTTGGGTTGATGAAAGCAGGTGTCTTAAATCTGCACTAATGTTGTCTAGGACCTCACTGCAGTCAATAGGATTTAGATGTCCTGGTGCCTTACATAGGCAAATCTACTTTTAAGTTTACTTTGAATATGATCTTTCACTAAATTTACTTTAAGGAATCATTCATTTACTTCAGGGAATGAAACAATTTGAAAAATTCTAGGAGATGGAGAAATGGAAAAAAAAAAAAAAAATAATTGCAGAGATGTGGAATGCATGTGAGGTGCGCTACAGATCATCTGAACAAAAAGAACTGCAGAGGAGAACTTGCTAGTGGATCATCAGTAGCAAGACAGAAAAAGATAGTAAGACAACTACGTTTTGAGCAGCTGGACTTGGAAAGAGGCCTTGGAAGCAGAGTTTGAGAAGTGTTGAAAACAGACAGCTATCAATCAAGAAGTCAAATGTTCAGTGGAAAGTGTGTTGCATGTCAGTGAACGAAATGAAGCAGAAGGGTTGTTCAAGGCAGGGTGATAAAAGGATCATCTTGACCTGTTTTATAAAATAGATGCCCAGTTGGCAGTTGCATGCTACATCTTTCTCCAGGTGTGTAGAAATTGGTCAGCAGAAAGTCACTGGTAATTTAAGTTGAAAGATAACTCTTTCATACACAGGAAACAAACCGGATGTTTAGTGAGGAAAAAATGAAGAGTACAAAATCGTCCTGAGGTTTTCTTTAGTCTTACTTCCCATTAAAAGTGACTGTGTTATAACTTTTTAGTACGTAATTTAATACTTAATCTTCCAAAACAGAGAGGTTGTGGTTTCAATAAGAAAGCATGGCTATAGAGAACCACTGAAAACTGGATTAAAGTTTCTGAAATTGGGAACTTTAGCAATTGCATGTAGCTCATACACTATCATGGGGCAACCAGCACAACCTAAGAAAATAGAGGTTACAGTTATTTTATAGTTTGGTGGCTTTTAACCTATTTACTTCGGATGAATTGGCAAACTGGTTTTGAAAAACATCAGCTGAATTGAGGAGGAAAATTCATGAAACAAACATTTTTAGGAACTCCCGAGGAAGCAGTTTGGCTTCAAAATTAATATGTTGATTTTTGAAAAGAGAGGAAACCATTCTAGAACTGGCAGCAGTGTTGAAGTAAGATGGATTGAAATTGTCATAGAGAATCACAAGGATAATGGTGTACTTCATAACAACATAAGATTGTTGTCTTTCAAAGTCAAAAAGAGCAAGAGTGTCCTCATAGTGTAGAATAAACATAAATGTTGCAGGTTAGCTGTGCTCCTTTTATCAGAGACCACTGACTGTTTTATCACATTTCATATGTTTTCAGTCCTTCTTTAGGAGTTTTTATGAAGCCATTATATTGATAATCATGCACAGAAGAGGTAATGGTAAGGTAAAAGTAATTTGAACACAAAAGCTGTGGTTGACTATGAAAAATGGTAACTGCCAAGTTATTGCTATGAGCATACAAGTAGAGAAAGAGAGAGATAATACAGAATACAAGGCAAAATGAATTAGGAAATCTGATTTTGGCAAAGCATTTTCTGGTGTATCCCACTGAACTACATCAAAGGTAAAGAAATTAACTAGTCCATGGTGGCAAGATGTGTGTGGTCAAAGACAACATGGAGTAAAGTTGTTTCAGCTAATTATTGTCTAGAAGAGGTTATTTCAAGCAGAGCTACTCAACAAAGAAAACAAGAAAATCATTCTCTTTTGCTATACATTACTTACACAGAGACCATAGCAACAAGAAAATGTTTCTTGATATTTATAAAAGACTATAACTGAACAGATGCCAGCAGAGAAAAAAATATCTCTTCATCTCAAACTAAAGATGTAAATTAGGGAATCTACCCTTACCATAGCTGTTTTTACTGTAAACCAGCTTTCCACTAGCAGTTGACCCCAAACGGGTGGAATCAATTCAGTACACCCCACATAGCAGTTCCTTCCAAACTTGAACTACAAATCTGAGATTTCAGGATAAAAGGGCAGAGGCATCCCCTCTGAGACACAAGACCTTCTGCATCATAACCCCAAGCATCTTCTGTAAGTCTGGTGCAGTTCTGGATGATATGCGGCATTGCACATGATACCTTGAAAGCAGATTACATCAAACGGTGCTTTCAAAAATATCAAGGTCTTCATTAATTGTATGCTTTTGCTTTAAAGAAAAATAAGATAATCATTACTTCCTCAATCCAGGTTATAAAAATGGAGGAAAAATCTACTTAGTAATGGCATCATATCACATATATGAAACAGTCACTTGATCAAGAGAGGAAAGCAATAGAAAAAAACAAACACACAACCTGATTATTTTAATATGTAAAAGCCCTAAATACACAGTTATTTCCTCGCAGATATTACCTGGATCCACCTTGGTTCCTACTTAACAAAAGAAAAGAAGTCTGATTCTCTGTATTTTTTTTTTAATGTGGAGAGTCGCAACTACTGTGTTGCTGTTTAAATTTATAGACTGTGATTCAACAGTCAGAAGACGAACAGTGCAAAACAATGAGGGGTTTTTAAGCCTACCTTCTCACAGGATGTGAGGGTGCCTGTATCAGTCCCATAAAGTCATCTAAAACTTGCATTTGAAAAATCAGAAAAACTCAGGTGTGTACAGAAAGCTAAACCACGATTATCTAAACTGTAGCTAGAGGATTTGAGGTTTCGGTTGTCAGAAAACGGCTTTCCCATCAAAAAATAAGAAGTTAATACTGAATACTATACTACCTACTTTTCCTACATTACATATTGTGGGGAAAGACAAGCATGGGAAAGTAAAAGCATTCTAACCTAGGCTGTCAGGTTGCACTTGGGATCTTTCCTACCAGTGAGAGAGGCAAGACCCTATACCACACCAAATGTCTTTCATCCTTGGAGAAAACATGAGAAAAAGGGTATTCAATAGTGGTTGACTGACAGGTAAAACAACAGGGAAAGCAGAAGATAAAAATCAACAAACCAAATAAATAGTTAATAAGAACATTCGTATTTTCACTTCACAACATCCTTGATAACTACTTTAATTTATATTAGTGTTAATGAGGAACAGAACAGAACTAAAATTCTCCAGGAAAGTAATTCTACATCTATTGCATTACTAAATGTGGAACTCTACATCATGGATTAATGGTCAAGGCCAAAAATATAAATTATTTCCAAAAGGACTAGGTAAGATATTAACCGCAAGTCCAACAAGGGCTGTTAAACAAAATGATTCCCATGAAACCTTCAGCTCAAGACGTGAACAAACTGTGGGATGTTATAAGGTATAAAAGCATATTAGAAAGGATCACTGTGTACCTATTCTTTCTTATATTCCCAAGTATTTTCTCCTGTCAATCACTGGGAACAGAATACTAAGCAATAGAAATATGGTAGTTCTTACATCTTTTTTTTTTTTCAATATAAATGTGCTTATAGTGACATAGAAAAATATTTTAATTAATTTTAAAATTTTAAAAAGCAGTAGCTTTCCTCCTTAATTCATAAAGCAGTAGTCTCCCATAAAACCTTTGTGAAACCTCTTCTGCCTCAGTAAACAATATGATGGAGTTTTTGGTACTGCGTATGCATGGTAGAAAAGTAAATATATACACAGCCCATAATAAAAAGCCAAGAATATGTTCCACACATCTGTCAACTTGGCCTGGATAACTTGCTATATAGTGCAAAACCTATAGAACACATGTAAGGAACCTGGAGAAAAAAAAAAATCAGCAAATGGAAGCTTAATTTTCATATCTTCGAATTTAAAAAAAAAATTAAATCTGTACAAAATCAATATTCTCCAGAAGTCAGTATGGAAGAGAACAGAACTGTATTGAATATTATTAAGCACATGGTATGACTCTGTTGGCGTATGTACAATGTCTTCAGAGTCAGAATTAGTCTATTTCAGAGCCTTTACATTTCAGAGAATTGCTACATAGCTTGAAATCTAAGTGCAGCGAAAATCAGAAGGGCCTTTTCTTAACATATTCTGCATTTTAACCTTAATTCCAGCAAGACGGATTCCAGCTTTTGGTTTTTAAGATCTTAAAGATGAGTGGAGTATTAAACTGATGGCAAAAACTGGCAGCACGTTTAAAAATTAGTTCAACGGTCTAGCATGCAAAAAAGATTAACGACAAGAACCAAACTCAGCTGACAGTCAGATGTTTAGTATCACTTAAATGTGTTTAATATCATTGGAACATGCAAGTTCATCCAAAGTGTAAAGGTAAAATTTAGGTAAGTTTTAAAATTGTGCTGGCAAAGTATCTCTCTATTAAGTTTTTCATATCAATCCATGACTTGGTATATATGTCTACGCAGACATTTTCCAAACAAAAATTAGGAGAGAAATATGTGAATTCAAGTCAAAAAGCAATTAAAATTATGTGTTTTCAAATAAAATGTTTGTTTCTTTCTTAAACGTTAGACTGCCTAGAATGACAGCAAAAGCATGACTCTAAAAGCATGACTTGTGTATCTACCTTATTAATTTGTGCTTTATTGACCCTTGAGCAACTGAACATTAAAAACGTGTTGAAAGACTGATTGTTAGTGGAGGCCAGGAAAACTACTCACATTTAAAGGTCAAAACCGGAGGCCAGAGGAGCAATTGAACTATTCTTAATGCTAAGTACATTACTGATGGAGCAATACATTAGCAATAAATTTACATCTTTGTCAGGTATACAATTAGAAGAGCTTTTCCTACCTTAAGAATAACTGTAACTCCCCCACCACAGGCTGTTTTCATTAAAATGGTTTTTTGTACCTCACATTATTATAAGTCCACTGATAGAACTGCTGGGTAGAATGGGAACTGAGAAATACCATTACTCCATCTCTTTTCTTATTCTCTCTATACAGTTACTATTACCAATGACTAAACTCATAATACTAATAACCGTAACTAAACTGGTATGACTGGTGAAGTTGCACTAATGATAAAGACTTACAAAAAAAGAATGTGAAGGACAAGTAAGCCCTATGCATCTTATCAGAATCATTTTTGGTTTCTTATTTTTCTTCTGTTTGTTCATCTATTTATCATTACTATGCTTCCTGCCTGTATTAATCTCTATCAATTTAAATTTTTACCCTTTTTAGCATGTGTAAATAGTTGTAAACCTCCTATAAAGGGCAAAAAAAATGTCTGGAGATTAATTCAGGCAGAACCTATGTCAAGCTCTGGGAGATGGAAGAGTGAACTCACTCTACTGTATTAAAAAAAAAAAAAAAAAAAAAAAAAAAAAAAAAAAAAAAAAAAAGTAAAACTATTTAATAAAAGAGTGGTTTCCCTTGAAATAGAACACAGACTGAGCATAAACCAAGCATGGATTTATCAGTTTACAGAAGTTAAAAGAGATTAAGAATTTCTGCTTTATCTGACACAGCTACATTACCAAACCAGGGCTCTCCCTGTTCATTATTAAGTCAACAAGGTAACCATGCTGCAAAAAAGGGCAAATTTCAGAATATAAATAAGTAACGCAAAATGCAGTAAGTATTTAGGAGATCTCAGGTGAAACCTGTTCAGTTTTAGGAATCAAGCTTTAGCAGTTTGGTCAAATAAAAGCAAGTCCCAAGGTGAACAACAATAAAAAAATGGCGTAAGTATAGATAAATATAAATAAAGTTAACATAGAGAAAAAATATAATTATTGCATTTACTAGTTTTAAAAGAGTTTGCTTAGCTATGATGCTTTTTTAATATATATATCGGATGCCAATAATAATATATAGTTAGAGTAGCAGAAGAAGCAATCAGTTTAATTTGTAACAAATGAAGTTTAGGCTAGAAATTAAGAAACATTCTCTAATTAAAATAGTTAAACACTAGAGCTGGATACCCAGGGTGCTAATGGCATCTTTTTCACTGAAGCTTGAGAACAGGACAGACAAAAATCTATCAGAAATATAGACAGACTTCTGCATCTCTTCTATTTCCATTTTTTTAATTTTGATTTTGAAAATAGGCATTTTAATTAGCTTGGGCTGAGATATTCAAATACATCCCATGAGAAAGAAGACAGCAGTGGGTCCCACAGAGAAGCAATGGGATAGCACTTTATAAACACAAGAACACTCAGCTACTCACAGGAGAATTCTCATGACTGGTAAAATGTAATTTTCATTTCCATTAATAAATACAGTAATTTTCCTATAACGAAAAGTGTCCTTGCTATCAACCCAACATTCTGGAAACACTTTAGCAACAAATAGCACTTTGTACTTTATTCAAAATGGAAATATTTCTGACTCTCCAGAAAGTAACTATGGAAAGCAATGAGTCTATGTGCATGTTCTATGAGCTAAAACATGCATTGTTTCATCTGGCCAGGAGCATTGTTGAACACGGGTTAGAAAACTAGTTTGGCCAATTCCACAACACTTTCAAGAGCAGTGGTATTGTTGAAGTAGATCTTTACAAAACACTGGGGGGGTTTATTTTATAGATTAAAGCGATAGATGATAGTAAGAAAGAACCAAATTGTTCCAGTGTTTAATTATTGTTTTTACTAAAAAAACTTGCCCTTCATTTCCAACTGGTTTAGCTCCAACTTCCAGTAGTGGGATTTTCCCATTTTCATCTCTTGCTTTATAAACCCTCCCTGCAGTACGTTGCTTCCTCTTGTCCATACCTATGGATCATATTCCAATCACCACATAATCTTGCTAATAAACTAAAAAAAAAATAAAAAATCAGAGTTCTTAAATCTCCAACAAAAAGGTACACTTGTCACTCTTTTACAAGACCAAAACAATTTTCAGTGTTTGCTAAAATAATTTCATTGTGAAATCAGCTGGAGTGTCCCAGCTGAGTTCTCAGTTCTATTTTCTGTGCTGCCACAGCTGTTTTCTCTGAAGTAACTTCATTTGTCATCAGAAAGATTAAGTTCATGCAATATTATTTTTTTAATAACTAGTGGTTAGCAGAAGTATCATTTGTTTGATAGCTTCCAACATTGATGGGTTCATCAACAGATTATTTATATGAGCTGTATTAAAAGATGAGTAAAAGATAGACAATAAGCCTTTTCTCATTTAAGACAGTAAGCCTTTTCTTATTTCAGGCTACAAAATGGCCTGGGTGAATGTGTAAGAGAAAAAAACAAAACAAAACAAAACATTAAGACATGATACAGGACTAGCTTGTTAGATCAGAACTATTATAAGCATCTTTACACTGTTAATCACTTTTCAGAGAGTGTTTGATGCCTAGGACAGATATCTCACTATCATTGCAGAATAGGAAAAGCTAGAAATGGAATTCAAAACTGACATTTTGTTTTTCCTCTGATAAAAGAATAGCAGGATATCCTCTGAAAATTTCAAAAGCTAAATTCAGGGAATATTTCTAGTCAAATACCTGATTACCACTATAGATAGGAAAAGAGGTGCACTGTTTCTATTCCAATATAATAGCTAGTTTTATCAAATATCACATGGCAATGTGGCTTTTTTTGTTGTTGTTTTAAAGATGACTGTACATTAGGATATGAAAAATATTTACTATATTTTGATGGAAAATAACTGGAGGAAAATATGACATTTAGTAAGTTGTATTTTAACAATATAAATGTTCATTATAGGTTCCAATAGACACAAAAAAAAATGTTTGCATTTCACATGTACCGGTTTTTTGTCTGGTACAAGAAAATAATGTAAGTTTTTATTTCAGGCTACAAAATTTTCACTAAATGCAGCCCATTTGAGGATTTACGGGGTTTCCTCACAACTATATACCTTCCTCAAAAATTTGAAGGAAGACTGCCATTTGACAAAAAAAAAAAAAACAAACCAAAACAAAAACCAAACCTAGGTTAAAAATCTTCTGATATCCAAATGTAATTTAATACACTCTGATTGTTTATAAAAGTGGTCCAAGTAATTTATAACATTTGAATTATCTCAGTGAATTTAACAATATTAGCTTGTATTTATACATGCATAAAGCAGTTCATTTACCTTTCATGTAAAGCAAAACTTTGGTGAGCCCATACTGAGCACATGTCCTACGAGGAGCGGCTGAGGGAACTGGGGGGGTTTAGTCTGGAGAAGAGGAGGCTGAGGGGAGACCTCATCGCCCTCTACAGCTCCCTGAAAGGAGGTTGCAGAGAGGGGGGATGAGCCTCTTTAACCAAGTAACGAGAGATAGGACAAAAGGGAATGGCCTCAAGTTGCACCAGGGAAGGTTTAGACTGGATATTAGGAAGCATTTCTTTGCAGAAGGGGTTGTTGGGCGTTGGAATGGGCTGCCCAGGGAGGTGGTGGAGTCCCCATCCCTGGAGGTGTTCAAGAGTTGGGTTGACATAGCGCTGAGGGATCTGGTGGAGTTGGGAACTGTTAGCGTTGGGTTGATGATTGGACTGGATGATCTTCAAGGTCTTTTCCAACCTAGATGATTCTGTGATTCTGTGATTTTAATGAATCTGTAAACTAAGACACTGCTCTGGGCCTTTGCTTGAGAAAGTGATAATATAACTCAGAAGGTTCCACTGTTCCCATAGGGCCTGAATCAGCACTCACTGAGGTCTTCTGGCCTAGGAAACTTTTCTTTGTGAGGTAGTTGTGCGTATCATCACTGACACAAAAAACGCAAAAGGGAGGCCACACAGTGACACAATGCTTTCCACTGCGTGGTCCTTTAGAAATGGGTAGCAAGTCCCTTAGGGTTGCTGCACTATGAAGGATCTGGCCTCTGTGTCACAGAGCAGGAATTTTACACAACAGGAAACATCTCCTGTGATCCTATTTTTAAGTAAATGTATTCAATTTTGACAGATAAAACAGAAAGAATGTGCTCCAGTCATTAATCTTAAGCTTTTAATATCAGCATGATTTGAGCTGTAACTCTAAAATTCTTGCAAACATTTCCACTAAATGGTCATAGCTCAACTTTAAACTGAAACACCTGCCAGAATATTAGTGAGATCACGAAAATACTGGAATTAGCCAGAATAATATCTTTCCTTTTGTTAATTAAAACAGTACAGTTTCTGGAATATGAGGGCTATAAAGACCTTTGATTTAATTATTGCACGCAAATATCCTGTCTGGAAAACCTAGATGAAATATCTAGAGAACAAATACGAAATTAGGTAAGCATAGAACAAGACTTCTCCAGCATCTTCCCAAACTAGGGACTTTTTGAGCCAGAGACTACATTTAATAGCATGTCCCATGGCCCCTGATAGATTTATTCCATATGAATTTGCCTAAAGCTGTCTTGGAATCCATTATTCATTATTCTTCAAAACATCCTGGGGCAATTCATCCTACACTCCAATAACTCATTACAGAAAACATATTGCCGTTTGTATGTTTTAAGCGTAACACATGCTGATTGTATATGATCGCCCTAAATTCTAGCGTTAGAGGACCATTAGGTAATTATTTCCTGTTCATGTTCTCCATACCATTCATGGTTTCATACTATGCACATGTAAATGCCATGGATTTACAGAGTGGCATAATATTTCACGTTTTATTCTCAGTCCTCCTAAGAATTATAAAGTTTTCATGTGCCTTTTCATAGTTGCTGAGACCTGAGCTGGAATTTTGAGATACATATCAAAATTATACCAAAATCACTTTCTTGAGTAATAAAAATATTACAGAGGCCATTACTCTGTGTGTATAGTTCAAGATCGGGTTTTTTCCCTCCCTATGTTAATGATTCTTCATTTATCCACAAATTGTCTAACATTCAAATTGACTAGTATTTGGCAGAAATCATGATTTTTTTTTCTTTGCTCATTTTTAGCAAGAAAAAAAAAAAAAGCTATCAATCACTTCTAGTGCACTCTTCTAATTCAGCCTTTTCAGCACTCCATCATGTGGAGTTTGTTTCATTTTTCATTCCAACAAACCTTCACAGAACATGAATTACATATTGTACCTGATCCTCAAATTAGGAAAGCCTTGATTGGTTCCTGTAACCTATCTCAAACTGGTATCAGCTTATTATTGCAGTATTAGAATTTAGCTCTATTCCTGAATTCTGGTTAATTGTTATAGAGTTTAAACTCTGAATCACTGATGCATTATTCATAGCAGTTTAGAAATGATGCTTTTCTATACTTATACAACTAAGTTTTTAATGAAAGGCTAGAGAAACAAATCTACTTTGCAAAACCACCAGATATGTTCAAAAAAGTTTGGTCGTGTTCTCTGAAGATAGAATAGTGAACGTAACTGAAGATAAACAATGCAGTTCTATGAAAAAAATGCGGACTTGGGAGATTTTTACAGAATGAAGCCTAAACCTCTCAAATTACAAACTTTTTGTTTTCTGTCAGCAGTATTGGTATTTTAAAATTACAGAGTTCAGGAATGAGACTGTCACTGGAACAATCACAAGCAGCTTACCAGTCCTCATAATGTTTCAAAAGATAGGTATCCGAGGTGGCTCGGTCCTCAGTACCCTAATCAATGGTATTGTCCACCACATCCCAGTGGGGTACAGCATTATTCCTTCTCCCATTCAACAGACAAGCAAGGCAAAGCAGTTCTCCAGAAACCCCGCTTTCCACTTGTAACAGAAGAGCTTACAGTCAGAGGTTAGAAGGTATACACTGACACCTCACTCAAGAAAAACAGACCATTCCTGGTGTCAGAATTTGAGCTGCAGCAGAGAATACAATAAAATGGGAAAAGAAGCATTCCCTGTACAGATATCCAACAGCAGACAACCCTCACTTCTGGTAACTAAGCAGTGCTCAAATCTTGCTCAGGTGTTGTTGCAAATGGTGCGGTCGGAGTAAAATTTCTTCACTGTGAAAGAAACCATGCTATGGCATCTTTGCAAATCAGTTAAAACTTGACTGAATTATGTGACTAATTAGTTCTGAAAAGGCGAGAGCTTTTGAGGCTAGAGAGGGTGATCGCTCAAGAGTGTTGCTAAAATTAGGTAAGGTTTACAAAATTCTTACGTATCACATGAACATTTTTTTAATATGACTTCCCCTGTCTTTTGAAAGACTTAATAAAGAAGAATATAGAAATTAAGGGGTAGTGGATAACACAATTTCTAATACAGTTTTAAGATATACTCACCTTGTATAAAAAAGCAGCTACTTTGTACAGAAAGGCAGCTAGAAGTTTTACAAGAACATTTGTACCTGGCTTTCTGAGTTTCATAAATAACTTGTGCCTTTGTGGGCAATTATATTGAACTATGGGGAAAACAGAAGGAAAATAGACAAAAAAGCAGAAATATATCTCATGCAAGTGCTATGATGACTATACAAGACAAAAAGTAGGAGCGCAACAACAGAACACGATAGATTTCATCTTACACTTGCCTTTAGAAATTAGACCAACATTGCTTCCACTCTTCTAAGAGAGTGAAAAGTATTCATGTACCATCTGAGACCAAGATATTAATTACATTAGGAAACCCAACAAACGTTTTCTAGCATTAGCAACCTCCTGCTTGTTATTTTTCATACCAGAAAGTAACATTATGTTTAAATTTTTTAAAAAAATAATAGGTCAGATCACATGAAGACCTTTGTGCAAGCCAAAGTCCAGAAAGAGAAGAATACAATGGTAAGATAAAGGTTACCTTAATACTTCCTTATTTCAGCATTATGCATCAGTCAACCCTCACATGTTAATATCCCACAGAGATAATAGAGACTAAAGCTACATAAAGGCAATCTAGCCAACGTGGTTTTTTCTGCAGGAATGGCAAACCTATTCCCCCTGCCTTCTCTGATTGGTATCAGCCAAGAAATTCTCATGGTATCGAGACAGTTACTAGCACTGATCAAAGATAAATCCACATATAGGTGAAGATACAATCTGGAAAATGGCAAAAGAAGGAATGGCGAAGAAGATTCCCAAATATCTTCTTTGGAAGGCATTACAAAAAGAATAGAAATGAGCATTTTATTTCTCCCTGGAAAGGCTTGTCCTGAGGCTTCCTAAGTCCCTAAGCCTCCTAGCAAGCACTGTGTGAGTGAAGCAGTACTTGCTAGAGAGGGAGAGGGAGAAAGGGAAGGGATCGCTTCACCAACCTGGACATCAGCAAACCCACAAGACCATATAGAAGGCATGCAAAGGTGCTGAAGGATCCAGACAAGGTCCTCCTGAGGCTGCTCTCTATCATCTATGTATGATCAAGGGAACTGGGGATCCTATTGAAGAGAAGGCTCAGGAGAGGTCTTATTGCCCTTTACAGCTACCTAGTCAAAGGATAAAGAGGAGATGGAGCCACACTCTTCTCAGAGGTGCACGTCTGTAGGACAAGAGGCAACAGACAAGTAGAAACATGAGAAGTTCTGGTATTTGAGGGGGAAATTACCATGAGAAATTCCGATATTTTGCAAAGAATTTTCACCATAAGGATGGTCAAGTGCTGGAAGAGGTTGTCCAGTGGCTGTGGAATTGCCATCTTAGGGAGTGCTCAAGGCTCAGCTGGACAAGTCACCAAGGCCCCTGATTATGTTTGACTTCATGAACTCCAGAGGTCTCTTCCAGCTAAAACTGAGGCTCTGTGGTTCTAACATACAGCACAGTATTGCCACCACCAATAAGGTTGTGTTAGCAAAGCTGTGCTTTGTACTGCAGCAAATTGGGACTTTTCATTTCTAATTACTTGAAAGTCCTTTTAAAAAAGTACTTGAAATCTGAACACTTCACATTGTTTCCAGTAGCAGGATATAGATGATATAATTTACCTGCAGAATTCATTGCTGCAGGATGCAATTGATTTAATTAAGTTATTAAGATTTTTAGTAGATTAAGTATAAATAGTAATGACAACTGCTATTAATGTAACATGGGACACAAATAAAAAGGCTAGCAATTTGCAGACTTTAGACAGACCATAAGCATATCACCAGATGGAACAAAACCAAAATTATCTTGTTATAATAATAGAAAATCCTGGCCAGGTATATCTAATACAAAACACTATCTGAGACAGAAAATTGAATTATTTAACTATTTTCCTACACATTATATACTATTTTCACTACTAAGTATTTGAAGAACTAATTTGTGTATTTGATTTTTGAGGATATGTAACAGACATTACTGCACATCAGTAATGATTTGCCTGCCTTTCTCTTTACTCATTCCTCCAAAACATAAAAGAACAATTACAACAGCATGCAAAAACAGATAAAATATTGAATTCTTTACTACTTACAAATTATTGTTGAAACAAATGCGTCTATTAAATCCATTGTTTTGAATGCAAAGGTACTACAAAATAGTATTAAAATTTAATATTCAATAACCCAAAGTATACTGGCTCATTCAGCCCAAAGAAAGGCAAAAAACATTAAAAGGCCAAAGCCTGGAAGAATTATCTGCTTTGTTTTAAAAACACATTTAAATTGAAGAGACCTGAACAAATTTAATCCGCTATAGCTGACATCATTCCTGGGCATCAATTCAAATTCCAAATTTAATTTCAGTGAAGCTTTACTAAAAGTAATGCCTTCTGCAGATTCAGACCCATCTGACTGACTTTATCTACTGATGACAGTAAAAAAGTAACTTAAGCAAATATGGTTTCTGTAAACATTTCTTAAAAACCAAGGATAGATAAACTGTCTTGGGACAACATTCTATTGGATGTTGCTTACCATTAGCATGGTTTATGCCCTTCCAAGTATCAGTACAGACCTTAGAATCCTTTTGAATGCACTTTTTCTTTTAGACAGACACATACTTTGTGTCACAATTCGATGACTTTTGATATGTTGATATGGTTAAAATGTACTTACTGCTGAAGAGAGATGTATGACATGGTGAGCAAAGCACAGAATAGAGAAAAGAAAAAGACAAGGCAGGGAAAATCTCTGCCATGGGCCTACCTCCATGACGTTTGGCAAAATTTTAGATTTGTGACAATGGTAAAAGGAAGATTAAAAGTAATTTTATTTATTTTACTTTTCATTTTAGATATCAAAGTGTACTTAGCTCATCCCTGTTACTGACTTTGCAAAATTGGCAGGAAATTGCATGAGTTGAAGCTTTCTTGGGAAAATTTTAGATTCCAACTTTGCTTAGAAAAATTATCTGTAAGTACACTTGGCAGAGCCTTCTATAATCTCACAAAAGACCACATTGGAATTTGCTGGGGATTGACAGAGCTCCAAGCACATATATTTGCATATGCAAAAAACATTACTTGTATGGGAAAAAAAAAAAAAAAAGCATTTGTTCATACAGACTGATATTTAGCTAAATAAATTAAATACTAACTTACATAACAGCTCATTAATCCTCATTAGTATGCATTTGTATAGTTCATAGAATTTCTATTTATAAGTATCTGAGAGGGTAAATACTTTTCAGTTGCAATGAAACATACCCATACTGTATTCTACTTTTTTTTTTTTTTTTTAAAGCACGTCATATTAAAATCCTTCTCCATTCTCTTCTCAGTTCCTTAACTCCTTCCCTCATAGGAGCAAGTGTTAAAGAAATAAGCATACCCCAAAGTAAAACTTAAATAAAGATGAAGACAAAATCCATATCCAGGAGCTTTTTCAGAAATGCTTTTCTATTCCTTAGACTAGAATTCTAAAGAACATGCAAGGAAAAAAATTCGCTAGCTCACTCAGAACATCAGGTTGTTCAACATGTCCATGGCCTTCAGGTTAATCCCTGAAAAAAAGAAAGTGCTCATCGGCAAAAAATCTACCTACATATGTTTCCTTAGTTTTACATTCCTAATTGATAAATATCTTCAAATTAAATTTCTGTTTGTAAGAATATCACAGTTGACTATACGCTAAAAAATAGTATTTTAGTAAAAAATCTGAAAAATACAATAATAGTTACAATCCCTTCGTGGACTATAAATATGTCCAAAAAACTTCTGTGTTAACAAAGTTGCTGAACTTAGTTAAAATGAGTACTGAAAAGGCAAACACAATTCTTACTTGTTTTAAAGAATAAATGTTATCTCTCAGCACTACCCTACACAATTACCAGCAGATAAAAACAATTCTTCCCACGTTGCAACTACTTCCCAAACAACCTGGAGCTTCTGTTCTGAAAATTTTTTTTATTCCATGATACCTTCCTTCAGTCTCCGTCCGTCACTTCCTAATAAAACAAGGGGATCAGTTTTCTTCAGCTGTGACCTCTGTCAACGGCAGCAATAATTTGGGTGGGGTTTTTTGTTTGTCTATTGTGGGGTGGTGGGTTTTGGTTTGGGGATTTTTGGAAAGAAAATGTGAAAAAAAAAGAAGATAAAACGTACGTGGTATTAGAGATCTGCAGGAAATGCTAAAAGTTAGGAAGCTCCTGATTATATAAATTATTTAAATTGAGTCTTTGCTGAAGGCAAATATACCCCAGGAAGTCTTCTTCCAAGTTATTTTCTCAGAGAACAAAGCCCAACCATGTCAGACATGAAACAACTGATTTCCTTTAACAGTTGTGGATTTAGAGCTGAAAGGATTTTAAAAGGCGATAGCACCCGCCTTTTAAAAGTTTGCCCAACAGGGATTTCTTGACAGCTGGAGGCACGCGGAGCAGCGTTTTCTTACACGAGGAAAGGCAGGGGCAGCACCAAGGGGGTACAATGGTAGGCCATAAATGGAGAAGTTAATTAAGGCCATTATGGATAATTTCACCCCATCTGTAATTTACTGCTTGTTTGTGCATCCATAAGACACAGTTCAGGACACAGAGTTAGTATAAGTACATCCTTTTAAAGCCTTTTCTAATGCTTTTTCATACCACTCATTGTAGGTGAAAGTTTATTATTCTAATCTGAATCTTTATGAAACACTTGGTATCCCATAGTTTACACGAAGCTCAGGCCAGTGTAAGGGATTAGAGCATGTGGTAAAAGGGCTGTATCTCTGGCACAAAATAGTGCAGAAGAAATGATGGCCAGCTTTCACTGTATAGCCCTATCTAGTAAACTAACACTGGGCTAAGGCCCCAAGGGCTGCACAAAATTATGTTTGGCACTGGTGTAAGTTTCAGACTTGATGATTAACAAATATTTTGTTCTGTGGAATCAATTTAGTCGAGAATTTCTGATTCTTCCTATTCTCCACGTACTTTTAATAGCAAGTACCTTGTGGATTGAACAGATAATTTTTAGTAGAAATTTAAAAAATATACAGTGTCTCAAGTTTCTCACAGTCTCTTCATATTTTCCAAAGCAGTTTGTTGTTTGATTTTGTGTAGAAGGTTTCAGTCATTTAGAAGAATCTTTTGTAATGCACCAAAAACAATAGGGAAAAAACTCCGTGAGGTTTCTGTTCAACACCCTTGCTGCAAATTCAGTGTAAGTAAAAATAAACCTAATCCAAAATCAGTGTAAACCCATGGCATCCCAAAAGATGCCACAAAATATTTGCAGACATGCTGTAAAGCTCTAACTGAAAAGAAATGAAGGGAGAATAAACTGACAAT
Source organism: Athene cunicularia (assembly GCF_003259725.1). Taxonomy (NCBI): domain Eukaryota; kingdom Metazoa; phylum Chordata; class Aves; order Strigiformes; family Strigidae; genus Athene; species Athene cunicularia. Next base: position 1,357,472 of record NW_020799108.1, read on the forward strand.
AGCAAAGTAAACAAGCAGGAGACAAAGGCAAAACACGCATCACTCTGACCACACTAGATAATCACAGAGATAATTTTTTACCTATAATCTGTTCACTGTCAGGCAGTTCACTAGTGTCTTCAGAATCCCAGGAATAACATAGATTTCAATTCTAAAAAGAATTCCCTGATGATTTATGGTCTCTAAACAAAGTTTCTAATCAGACTTGGCATTTCTTTAAAAGCAAGAACAGCATCAAGGATAATAATGAACTTACAAGATGGGCACTTTAAAGAAATTAAATCTTTGCATTTTATCCTCTTATTCTTTTCATTTTTGTCCTCCTCATATATGTACATTTAGGACTTAATTATACAGAAAACACAGTTATTTGGTCCCAAGCCAAGAACATATTTGCTGAACAAAAAGTGTAAACCGGAGAATAAATTTGAAAAACAGTATTTTCGATTTTTAATTAACTGATAAACATCTTGTGAATTTACATAAATACAACACTGAATTTTAGAAAAGCAAATAATAAACACTGTAACTGTCGTCCTACTTCAAAGTATTTAAGACATTATTTGTATTTGAAATACATTATTACAAATTTCAAGTATTTGAAACACATTAATATCTATTTGAAGATGTTTACGCAGACAAGTGTCTGCTTATGGTCTGAATTGCAGACCTGCTAACTCAGCAAGGCAGCTTTGCCCGCAGTGGCCATTTCAGGGTAGTTACTAAGCAAGCCATGAGCAGGCTGCTCTGGGTACCGATAGACATCAGCTACTTCTGCACGGGTGGTGCACACTGACAGGTAAGTGGGCTTGCACACATCGCCCTGATGCTACATGCTGAAGGCACCCAGTACTTCTGTTAGTTTTTCTGAAGCTGTGAAGTATCTTTGTGCTCAGCACACAATGCAATCAGAGCCACTTGTCAGGGGGTGCAGCTGCTGGCCACTACAGAAACAAAAAAAAGGAAATAAGAAAAAGAACTAATGGTCCCAGTAGGATTTTAGTGATTGTTCATTGTAATATCATTGTAACAATATTACTAGTATTATTACTAATCGTCTAATTAATATGTTGCAAAATTAGAAAGTAGAAATTCTTTAGAGTTTGTTGATTGGGTTTGGGATTTGTCCTTTAAATCTGAAGGAGCTGCATTTTCAATGGGACAAGTCAGCCCCTTCATGTGCCACTTTATGAACTTATTTCTGCTTGACCATCAAGCACTCAAGGACAGTTGCAAGGATTTCACAGAAATACTAGCATGGGTGCATAATTATATAGAGCATTTCCTTGAGGCTGGGTTCTCTGTGATAGACATGGTAGATGGGAGTCAACCTGGCGTTGACTTCCAAGTGTCTTCAGTTAGTACTTCAGTTAGTATAAAACAAACAAAATATTCTATTAAATTTTGTGATACAGAATATGTAGTACCTATGTTCTGCTTTTTAAAATTCTTTCTTTTTAAAAAAAAAAAAAAATAAATTTTGATTTTTATTTAAGCAATCTGGGTCCTTAGCTAAGCCTTTGATCACGAGAATTACTGATTAAATCTCACTGATTTTAGGTATCATTTAAGATGCTTTATACTTCTCAAAACCATTAAAATTGGGCCCTATACTTCTGGTTTTATGTTATTCTATATAAAAAAAAATTAGGTCATCCTGTTGTTGTCATACAAAGGTTAAAACTGAGAAGGAACACAGACATGAGAAGAATCCTCAAAACTAAATTACAGTAAAGCACGGCATATATTCAGCATGCCTTTATCCTAAAGAAGACCTTTAGGATTCAAAGATATTAATTGAAATGCATTCTAGCATAGCAATTGGACACTGATATCTAAGTTTGCTTTAACTGCTGAGTTGTCAGTCATTCCATCTTCCTTATCTGCAGTCTCATTTGCATGAATGGTCTTCAAGTTTTCCAAGTACTAATACTGAAATACAAAAGTTCCATGAACTTAGCCTTTTCAACAGCAAATGCATCATTTTCAAAATGTTCTTAGATGTAAGTTCTCCCTTATTTAGTCGTCAGTGAAGACCACAGATGGAGATAACATTTGCTCATACTTTATTACAGAGCAGACTATTTAATAATCAACATGTTGGAGCATTGTTCATTTTGCCTTAAAATTAGTAGCTTTTAAAAGAAGTTCCAGTGGTGAAAACTAAAAGAGGTTTCTTTTCCCTTTAAATGCAAGACGGAAGTTCAATGAATGTGCAGACTAAAATCTTAAGACCTTACAGCAGTTGCAACTAAATCTGTATGTGTAATCATCTGTATGAGCACTCTGAAGTTGAAATGTATTTCTGATTAGTTAAAACAAATATACGGTTGAAGTTTAATGAAACAGGCATTTGACAGTTGAAAAGTGAGCAAACTGATGCATCTACTAAGCGATGAAACAATTTTGTAAGAAAGAGCAGACAGGGAAGGGAAATCAACCATGTGCTATTTTCTTTCTACATAGTACACAGAAACGTGACTTGAACTGGCACTTACGCCATCCCTGATATAACACCAAAACTGCAAGACAAAGCTAAAATGAACCTCCTCCAACCATTAGACTTTTTTTTTTCTACTAGCAAAAGTACTTTGACAACATTTTAATACCATGCAAGAAAAGCAATCTGACAAAGGAAAATAAATTCTAGTCATAAACAGCTGTACACAGCAGAATTTAAGCAAGGTAGCACAAATAAAATATGTCCCAGATTAAAGTCATGAGTATATTCCACATTCTCTCTCAGCTACTGCAGAAAATTCCCTGTATGAAAAATAAAGGCTGAAATGGCTAATGTTGCATTTTAAAGGATGTTCATATAACAGGGCACTAATGTTTTGATATTTGTGTTGTTTTCTGTATGATCACCTATTTATTGGAACTGGGGCAAGATGTAGCCTCCCATAAATACAAACCAAAAGCCACTGTTGCAAATTGCTTGCACTCAATCAGGTCATCCCAACACAGCCTACTTGTAAGCAGCAAAAATTTCATTTTCATGCTTTTGCTACATTGCACACAAAGGCATGTTCTGCTTATGTCCATTCATTTTGGGTGCATTTTTTTATTGTGAGGCATAGCATAGAATGATAGTATTTATTCATTTCAGTTGGTTTATTCTATAACACACCCCCTCAATCCACTCCACAAAAAATTCATTCTGATACATAGAAACATGGGTGTGAAGATACCCGTGAGGGTGTTAATTCTGCAAGGAAATACATGGGATACTTTCTGCATCCACTTATACTTGAGAGAACATGGAAGATTATACCTAGTTTTAATAATTTTTTTGTAATATTAAGGTCAAATGATTTTGTAAATAAACTGTGACTTTGTAAGTGCACTGTTTGTGTCTCCACAGACACTAACCACTCACATAAAATTCCAAGTTTAACAATTCTTTATTCTTATGTATTTGCATTCCTGTATCTATCTTCCATCAATAAAAAGATGCTTCTTGAAGGAGTTACAGTGTTCTCCTTTCCAAATCACAGCTCAGATTTATTAACTTAACACATTATTACATTTAAATAAAACATGTCACATAATATGGTTTATTCTTGATTATGTGAATACAAAAGGAAATATACTCAAGGTCAAATGAAGAGGAGTTTCCTTTCTGCTTACATATACATTATGAATAAGAGCTAAGAACAAACTGTTGGGTTTTTTTTAAAAAATGTGCCCTTCTTGAAGTATGGCTTTTGCAGGTGAAGATTCAGTATCATTTACCAGTATCACACTAAATGTACAATTCTAAACTATTCTAATATAGATACAAACACAGACTGAGGAAATTTTGAAATAATTTGCTTAGTAGATGTGATATCCTAAGAATATGTGAATATGTTCTGATTATTTTTTTATAAAACTTCCTTTATACTCACTGATAAAGAGACCTGAACTGGAAACTTGGAATTGATGTGACTCAATTTTTGAGAGGAATAGGGTAATTTACACAAATGCTGCAGTAAATTGGTCATATCTGCTAGATTTAAAATAAAGTACTATCTTATTTGCAGTTGTTTTCATTTATATACTGAGGATATAACTTTTCCTAGAACCTAAGTAATATTCTGGACTCTGGCCAAACTTTGTAACAGAAACACCATTAATTTAGCAGGAACATTTTTAAGAGTCTCCTCAAAAATTTCATTTTAATTTTTACATGTTATCAGTGATGCCATCTTCTCAATTAAATTGGTTTAATAATGGGCACACTGAAAAAAAAGTGTTGCTGTAAGTGCACCAGTCTAAGAATCTGGAGAGAGAGGGTCTACTTTTGTCACAGCTTACCTGTATGACCTTGCCTAACTTGCTTAGTCTCCTCATGCCTCAGACTCCCCTTTAGTAAGTAAAAGAAAAGCATGTGTCCCCCGTCATAGGTTTGCTGCTGTAATATTTATCATTTTAATCCATTCCTTGACGTGTTTCTTAAAGAGGGGAGGGAAAATCAGGATGCCAAAACAAAACAAAACAAATTAAAAAAAGGCATTTTTGCAGTTATCTGGTATTTATTACATCTGGAGGGTTTGTTGTTGTTCTGCTTTTTGGGGGTTGGGGATTTTCTGGGGAGGGTGGGTTTGTTGGGGGGGGTGGTGTTTTGTTTTTTGTTTTTTTTTAATTCTCAGTGCTAGAAATCTAAAGACTATATCAGGATTGTTCACCGAGTTTTTCCATGTTCCTCTCTTCTCCACTGGAATTCAATCTGCGCCTCTCCAAGAGAATCCCACTGCAAAACCAATCCAACGTTGTCTGGAACATCCAGACACATTTGCAGACATTTGACTTTCTAAACTACACACACAGTATAGCTCACAAGGATGATCTGGAAACACTCCTGTAAACTCTTATCAAATCTGGAAGCATATGGAAACAAAACAAAACCAAAAAATCTTCCTCACAGAAAAACTCTGCTGTATCATCCACTATGGAGCACTTCACTGCTTGTGGCTAGATAAAACACAGTGTAGCCCTTCATAAATACTTTTGCAGATGATGTTATAGTACTTTGTGCTGCCTCTACATGAATGTTTTCCAAACTCAGCTGACCATAAATTCTAGAATAATACCTAACCGCTAAAAAATTTTAATCCATGTAAACAATTCTTTTGACACACAGTGAAAAGGTGTAAATTCAGCTAGAACTATTGCGATACACTTGGATTCCTCACTGGGCTCAATTTCTTTTCAAGCAAATAAACATTCATAGTCCCTCAATGCAATAAAAGCAGTTTTTTATGCCTTACATGGGCCTTTAAGAAGTATTAAAACATTCGAAGGCTCAAGCATGTATGTTTTGGCTATTATTGTTTCAATTATATTGGATTATATCTTGAATATATTATGCATCTTAGATATATCTTCAGACATATCTTAAATATTTATTGTTGCCTGCCTGTTCATGAATTTAGTTTTCTGTGTTACATCACTTTTTCTTCCTTTTTTCTATCTACTTTTTGTTCCCCACTAACTGATCCACTGCCATTACTACAAGCAGATTTAAGCCAGGTCAAACTAAGGACCCCAAACCTCTGAATAAACATTCCAATTCTGGTTACAAGATGGACCCAAGCAAAAGCTCCCGAGGTGGAGTCTCACTAGTAGTATTTTCTTTTCCCCTAGAATACAGAGTACAGGCAAGAAGTATGAGTTTTAAATGAAAATCCAACTTTGCAATCAATCTAAACGGGCCATAGTAGCAGAAGAGCTCCTGCAGCCACTCTCCTGCTGTCAGCAAAGGCTGGTTTCACAAGGAGCATGGGGGGACTCTGCTGCCACACAGCTCCTGCACCTCAGTTCAACTTACATCGTAGTCAAACGCTTCTATTAGTCCCTGAGGAACAGTATTACACTGAAAAAAAAAAACAAAACAAAAACAAAAACAAAACAAAACAAAAAAAACCCAACACAAACAAACAAAAAAGACCCAACAAAAAACCCCCCCAAAACCCACCACACCTTGGAAAAAATTCTGTACCCTTCTGCTCTTGCTACAAAGTATTATCCATTGTGCCTTGGGCTCCCTCCCACCACAGCCTAAATAAACTTTTCCCCTTTTTAGTATTCCATGTCACCTTAGGCTGCCAGCTACGGCTGGGCCACGCAGTGTACAGTCTGTAAAGCCCCATTGTTTTGCATTTACCCAAAAACTCTGGGAACTACAATTGACACAGGATTTCAGATCTGTGTCCTGCTTAATGCTGACCAAGGTAAGACACACTAGATGAGCGTTTATTTTTCCAGTGTAAGCCTTTTCTTTAAGCAAATCAACAGGCAAGTCCTTTGGCCTAACACCACATTAGAAACAGCTTACAATAAAGGACTTGAATTATAAAATATGTTACACTAATATATTACTAACAAAATTGAATATTCTTTTCTGACATTTTCTTCACTCGTAATAATTTCTTAAAGAATATGCTTAATAAAACAGTGAAGATAGTGAAATAGAGAATCCACTTGCTCCCTCAGCTCCTTTCTTATTTCTAAGGAAAAATGCCCTGTTCAGAGCTATCCTCCTGGGAGAGCTGGGTTTTTACTTCAGTTTACTCACAGCTCAGTCAATTACCTCGATAACAGAGCTGAGGGCAAGATGTCTCTATCGCCCTGACGCACATGTAAAGGAGACATCTTGCCCTCAGCTCTATAGGTGTACTCCTGTTGCAATCTGTTATCGAGAATCCACTGTGTGTGTGCCTGGAGCTAATCTTATTTATCTTCACCCAAATGGAATCAAGTTCATGTTCTGCAAGACATATTTGTAATATGAATGCAAGCATGCTATCTGAGGAAGATTATGACCCTCCATGTCCATCAACAGTATGAGAGAAGGTGAGTAAAGTCAGTCACCTATTTTTATTTGTCATAAAAAAAAAATGCAGAAGTTTCTTGTGCTTTCTGTGACAATGGCACATGACACCAAATGCTCTGAGGACTTCAGACATTAACTTCTAGGATTCAATAAGCTGAGGGAAAACCAAATCTTTCAAGCTAGAATTTTTAATGCCAAGAGCCTTCCTAAAACTCTTTGTTGGCCAACACTTTTTAGCCAGAAAAATAAAATGGGAAAGACAGAAGAATACATAGATGCTTCCTTAATGCTACAGCAAGAAGACAGGCAAGAAGACACAGTTCCACAAAGATGTTCTTCAAGAGAGCCAAAGCAGTGGCAAGTTTGGTGCAAATACTACTTATTATCCTCATGTAGTAATTTTAATTTCTTTTAGAATTAATCTAGAGGTTATTCATTAATAATAAATACGATTTAAATCTTCTATTGGGACATCTTAATTAGGAAATGGCAATTCACAAAAGTGTCAGGAAAAAAAAAAAAGAAAAAAAAACACGCAATGATTTGCATAAATATAATTTGCTAAACCAGATTTTGATTGGACTGCAGTTAAAATGTTAGGGTTCTACATGCTACACATTAATACCTTCATTTTTAGACCAGCAGTGCCCTGAGTTTTGCTCTGAAGATAGCTGCTATGATTTTTAAGACCACATAACCATTTTCCTTGAACATGTCTCAGACGTAAAAGCTATTTTCCACACTTTGTTTCCATAGATACGGTGATTTATTTTTTTTTATTAATCAGAATGATAGCCTGCAAATTGCTAAGCAAACACATCATCAGCAAGCAGTTAATATTCCACACGTTGTCTGTTTAGACAGGGTCCCACTCTGATCACATTTAATTTTGGACAGTTAAGGCAGAGTGGGATGGGACAATGAGATACTTTCTAAATGGAGATTTTGACACCATGGTTCAAGGCAGAAACCGAGGTCAGTTACCACTTAATATCACGGTTGCAGAGCATACTAAGAAAAGCAATCAGTGGCTGCTTAGGGGAGAAAAAAATCCCTGTCAGGGAGACCAAATTAAAGCATCATTTCATCCAAGTATTTGACTAAATTGAATTTTAATCCAGGAAACCTAAACAGACAGAGCAAATAGCAGAGGGGAAACGGTTCTCTCAATCCATCAAGTTAAATGGAACAACTCTGGAAACATGCATCCAAAGTAAAGGCTCCAGTGTCTTTTGCAGAGACAGTGATTTGGGGTTTTTTTCTGTCTGAATAGGACAGTGAAGCAAAACAGATGGGCTAATAATTATTACTGGGCTAATGTTGCTACATTAGCTATCCAGGGCAGAAAAACCTCAAACCTATGACTTTAGCATACACGTTAAAGTATCTGAAAAACTGAAGAAGTGGGAAGGCTCAGAAGTATTCAGAACTCAGAGGTATTTTAAAATTTAAAAAAAGATCATTTTAAATCATATCCACAAACATTCTCTCTCTCTCTCTCTCTCCTTTATCTTCTCCAAATAACTGAACTGCTTAAAAAGGAGAATGAGATTATCTCAAGAATACTTGCAGTAAGTTGAAGAAATAAAACAAAGCATGGTTCCATACCAAAAAGAGGGAAAAGAAAGTGTGCTATAGAAACACAGTACTAAAATTGGAACTCCCTGAGTGGCATTCACATGAGACAAGTATTTGATACTCCTGCTAAGTGTCCAATATTGGAATATTCCTCAGCACAAAGCGCAAAATTAAGATGTGAATCCAGTTGACTCTAATCAAGAGGAGACAGTGGTGTCATGGATAAAAAGTAAATTTGTGGATTCATCTGTGCCCATCTCATATTTATATAGTTATATTTATCAAAAAAAGTAGCAGAATGTGGGACCTCCCAAAACAGACATATAACTAGGGATGATCTGAAACAGAGTTAAGCTCTATTTATGACAGAAATAATTTCCAGTTTCTTGGTGTTGGTCTGGATAATGTGTCTGTCATGATGTTAGTCTGACAGTTGTTTTTATTTAAATTTCTCAAGCAAGTCCACCACCAGTGGGCAGATATTACTATGGCAACTCAGCACAATTAGAGAAACTGTTCTGAAGTTGTTAGGCAACACAATGCCATCAGCTGCTGATGTTGCTTAAGCTTAGTGCAGTTTATGCTGTCTGGAGTCATCTAATTAAGTGCACCAAAAAACCAAAAAGAGCACTCAACTGGGAGACTGATGTGGAAATAAGATGTCTGTGTGATAAAAAATAAAGAATGACAATACAGAGTGAAAAAAAAGAATAAAACAGAAAGGTGGCTCATTTTTTTCTTTTGCAAAACAATATAAAAAATGGGTTTAGTAGGTTTCTAAATCGCAGGTATGTAATTCTTAACAAAATTATATCATTAGATGGAAATTTTTTTTCTTTCAAGTACTCTGCTCACTTTAGAATACTGCTTCAGGTCATACCCCTGCAATAATTTTCATTTGGCCTGCATTGGTCTCTACAAAACAAATCTTAGTAGCTTTCCTGAGGGAAAAATTTCTTAACATAGTTTGAGGAGTGCAAATCATCAGTAGAGCTGCCCTTCACTTTGGATACCTAAAACGTTAAGAATTGATGGCTACAGAGGTAAGGGCTTTACCTCACACTCCCGCAGAGGAACGAAGTACATTGCTAGAGCAACGTGGACAAGTTAATGCTGCTGCTTCTGCCTGCCATGTGCTTGCTACGTGGAGAAAAAAAAATAAAATAAAATAAAATTTCATCCTTTCTTCTCAGCCACGATGGAGCAATAAATTCAAACATAACTTTTAAGGCAAGGACTAATCAGTGACTTACTGTTCCATCTGTCTTCTGTATAGTGAGAACATGCTTAGAGGTTTGGAAGGAAGACAGAGATGGCATAACACCTTGGAGAAGCATTCCTCTACATGCAAAAGGAAATCCCTACTGACAACATTCAGTTTATTGCTAATTGCCAAAGGAAATAGAGAACTGCTAACATCATAAAGATGACTGGAAAAAATACTTGAAACGTGCAAGTGCGAAGGAGTGAATAAAGACAGTTTGGGGCTTTGTTGGGGTATTTTTAATCTACAGTTCCAGACATGCAAACAATTTCAAAATGCTATAAGACACACCAGGTCAAAGTATCACACGGAAACTTGTTTTGACACTTCTAACTAAATATGGAGGAACTTCTTTGCCTGTAATACAGCTAAAAAAATACTGAGGGGTTTATACCCTGAAGGATCCTAACACTACCCTTCTGCAGAGGTGAGCACAGAAATGCCAAGTGAAGCCAGCTGCAAATATACCTGCTTAACTCTTCAAAGTAAAAATGAGGTCAGTTACAACAGTTTTAAGAATTATCTCCTAGACTAGATGTAACTCTCACATATCAGAAGCCTTCTGCCCTCAACACCTCGAGGAACGCAGCTCTCCAGTGTTGCTAGTTACTCATAGTACTCTTGCAACATTACTTGTGGTAACTTGTGTGACTCCACCCAAAACAGCAATGCAAAGCTCAGATGTCCCTGCCTGAACAGTTAGAGCTCTCTGACGCTAGTATCTTGTCTGATAAACCTCCAGATTTCTTTGAGGAAAGTGACAATTTATTGGAGATTTTCTGTTGTACTATTTGAAACACAATAGCAGGACAGGGAAAAAGTAATCATGAATCCAAAAACAAGTGTTATCTAAAGGAAAAATTATAGATCCTTGACAGCATTCATCAAACTCTAGCTCAGCCCCACCTCACCTCTTCATTTCACACCCACTATCCATTGTAGAATTATCTACTGACGTTTAAGTTTATATCCATCGCTCCACTCCTCCTTGCTAGGAAATACCAATCGGCCCAGCTATTAGTAATGACAATTTAAATACTTCTTTCCCAGAATCCTACCTGGGTTCAGCAAAAACATGGACTTACAAACTTGGGGAGATATGGAAGGAGAAGAACTTCAGCTACCTTTCCCTTTAAGCAGAAAAATAACTTTTAAAAAAGTCTTGGAAAATTCTTTTGAGCTAGAAAATGATCCAGAACATAAATTTCAACTAACTTGTAAATTCAGACTTCAAGAAACCATAAGGAACCATGTAGGAAGTTCCTTAATATACCATAGAAGTTGAGGGTCAGTGTAAGAATTGTAAAATAGCTAATAAAGCAGTGACAGGAGATAGAGGATGGGTTTTAATGCAAGTGGGACTGTCAGGCTGCCCAGGATGTTAATATTTCAGTAACTATTTCTTAGTTCATATTTCATTAGTGACACTAGTTATGATGTAAAGCACGCAAACCTATGCTTATTTCACTGATGACAAAATAATTTGGATACCAACCTGCTGAAAGGCAAAAATTATGAGAGTTTTGGCCCCGTGTCTTTATTGCATCATTTCTTCCATGGAAGAAATTCATGTAATAAGTCTTCTCAAACTAAACCAAGTCTAAACATCTATAACATTTTGTTTAGAGTTCAAAAAGAATCCAGGAGGATCTACTGGCATAGACTGTTGCTGGACACTCTCCAAATATTTATTTTACATATGTATTTTTACTTGGCAGCTTGTGCTATTGAAGAAAATATAAGTGATGAATAAAGAATAATGTGCAGTGCGTGTGATGAAATTAACTGTTTTCTCTTACTGTTTCTTCTAATTCAAGTAAACCAGCAATGACATAGTTCAGAGATCTTTTTCTTGGTTGCTCCTGTTCACAGCTCACTTCATAAGAGAAGACAGCTATTCCTGGTCAGTTCTGCATACCAGATTTTCCAAAGGCATCTACAAAACGCTAGATGCCAATAAGGATGTTCTTGGGTCCCTTCCTGATTCCATTAAAGTCAGTAATGAAATGCAGCTATGTTTAGTGGTATATAAATCAAAGCACTTAGTGGGAAAACTATAGAGAACAGTATCTTCTTCAAGCTATAAAATGTGCATTATCTTCAGTGATGCAAAAAACATCCCTACAGTCACTAATGTTATTGAGTGACAGTCACGGAAGCGTGTAATCCACATACATTGTTTATCATGTGGAATTGAAGAGTTATAGTTTGCACACTTTTTTTTTTGCTCTGACAAGCAAGGCTTGTGTGCTGAAGCATGTAAAGATTAACCAGCCCCTTGTTCAACAGCACTGAACCCATCTTAGGGTACCCATCTTTGCTGGAATGACCTCAGCCAATATGCTCCTAGGACAAGTTTGCTTTTTTCAAGGTTACTCATCTTCTTGTGCCTCATAATCAACTAACAATCTTTATCTTATCCTCCATTTCCAACTGATGGGCCTCCAGTTTCTAATAGAATGTTAATCTATAGGAGCATATCCCACCCTTCCTGTTATTAAAGTTCCTATTGTCTCACAAGGTCATGCAGTTGCTTTTATGCAGTATGTTTATGATCACATTCACTCTTCTGTACCTCCTGACTTTGTGGCATGAATAAACCAAAATCAGTACATTCTTACTTTTTGTGCTACAGCTATTAGTAAGACTGAAGTCCAAGACCAGGCTGTAGGCTAATGTTTGGGGGTATTATCTAGTAATCTTACTCCACCCTGATTGTTTTTTCTTTAGTCTTGGCCCATTTTTGTTTCTCTTTTCCGTAACTGTTTGTCCCCAAATGTAATTGTTTAATTATTCTGTCCTTCAAAAATGTGTTTAAGAGAACTTTGTTACTATTATTTTAATAATAAATTTCACTTGAGAGAAGGGATAGATGTTTAGGAACCTGGAAACACCTGAGAAGGGTTTGGTAGGGAACGGGGCCCACACTCACAAAAAGGTGCTGGATTCATGAGCTCACCTCAAGTGCATCTCTACCAGTGCACACAGTGTGAGCACCACACAGGGGGAGCTTGAGGCCATGATGCAGCAGGAGAACTATGACATAGGAGCTATCACAGAAACGTGGTGGGATGCCTCACACAGCTGGAGTGCTGCAGTCGATGGCTGCAAGCTCTTCAGGAGGGACAGACAGGGAAGGAGAGGTGGTGGAGTGCCCCTGTGTGTTAGAGAATGCTATGAGAGCTCAGAAATCAAGTACAGTGACTGATACAGGGTCGAGAGTGTGTGGGTTAGGTTAAGGGCCAATAAAGCAGATCTTGCTGTGGGAGTCTGCTACAGACCCCCCAACCAAAGCAGTGAGGTGGATGAAGCTTTCTATAAACAGGTGGGGGAAATCTTGCGGTCACTTGCTGTCATTCTTGTGGGGGACTTTAACCTCCCAGGTATCTGCTGGGATCACAGCACAGAGAGAGGGAACAGTCCAGGAGGTTCCTGGAACGTGTGGAGGATAACTTCCTCACCCAGCTGGTGGGTGAGCCGGCAGGGAAGGTGCCTCCTGGACCTGCTGCTTGTGAACAGGGAAGAGCTTGGGGGGAGGTAAAGGCCAGCGGCCGTCCAGGGTGCAGTGACCATGAGATGACTGAGCTTTTGATCCTTGGGGAAACAAAGAGAGGGGTTAGTAAAACTGCCACCTTAGACTTCCAGAGGGCAAACTCTGACCTGTTCAAAAGACGAACAAAATCCCTTGGGAGGCTGCCCTGAAGGATATGGGAGTCCAGGAAGGCCGGACATACTTCAGGAGAGAAGTCTGGAAGGCACAGGAGCAGGCTGTGCCCGTGTGCCGGGAAACAAGCAGGAGGGGAAGGAGACCGGCCTGGCTAAACAGGGACCTTGGGCTGGATCTCAAGAACTAAAGGAGAATCTGTTCCCTTTGGAAGAGGAAGCAGGTCTCTCATGAAGACTATAAAGATGAAGTTATGTAGGGAGAACATCAGGAGAGCCAAAGCACAACTAGAGCTCAACCTGGCTACAGCTGTTCAAGATAATAAAAAATGTTTCTATAAATTCATTAACAACAAAAGGAGGATTAAGGAAAATCTCCCTCCTTTACTGGATGCAGAGGGAAACATGGTAACTAAGGATGAGGAAAAGGCTGAGGTGCTCAACGCCTACTTTGCCTCAGTGTTTAGCAGTGGAAGTGGCTGTTCCCTGGACACCCAGCCTCAGGAGCTGGGAGATGGGGAGGGGAAGCAGGCTGAGGGCAGCACAGTTGAAGAGAAGGTGGTCAGAGACCTGCTGCACCACTGGGATGCACACAGGTCTGTGGGACCGGATGGGTTACACCCAAGGGTGCTGAGGAAGTCTGCAGATGTGCTCGCCAAGCAAGGGTGTGTTTAAGAGTCGTTTGGATGAGATGTTGGGAGATGTGGGGTAGGGGAGAACTTTGTAGAGTTGGGCTGATGGTTGGACTCGATGATCCCAAGGGGCTTTTCCAACCTGAATGATAACAAAGGGGTCTGCAATTTGTCTGTTTCACTCCCTTTCTTCAAATTCAGTTATTTTAAACATCATTCTCCAGTCTTCTAGTGTGAAATAAATAAAAAGCCTTTCACATTCCATGGGTAACAGATGTCTGGAGAGGAATTAATTTGATCCCTTTCAGATGATCATATGAAAATGTTTCCGTTTTCTTTCCAGATGTAGGAATTCTCATTTTCATGCAGTTATTTCTGTTAAACATCTTCTTTTTGCCGTCACATTTTATATTATCAACCTTACCTAAAAACTGAGGCCAAGTATTCATTTAAGTTTGAGGGCAATATCCACAGTATCTCTAATCTCCAATTAGAGAACATCTGCTAACAAGGAACAAAGTCAAGCAAAAAATGACATTATTATAAAGGCATTTAATTTCAGATCTAGATTGTAAAGCAAATGTTATTTCTGGTGGTGAATCCTTAAACAATCACAAAGCCATCAGGAATGGACACTATTTAGATGTGATATTAGTAATTAGTGAGGACATAATATAAGAAATTGCTTTAGGGACAAAAGAATGAGCTGAGGAGAAACAGTTATTTAGTTCTAACTAGATTAAAATATAAGTAAAAGGAGATATAGTCCAAAAATTCAGTTTTAAGTGCACAAACTGATTATTAATGGAGTGATTTGGAAATTAAAAAAGTCTGAGATTCAAATATGGTAGAAACTTGAAATTTCTTTCAATTAATGGTTCTCAAACTCCTTTTCCCATGAACTGTCACACAGCAGTAAAGCACAGAACAGGGTCTCTCTTTTATAAGGAGCACATCTATAGCACTGGCCACGTGGTTGGGAAAATAGTAAGAGACATGAGCTGCTACTTGCATCTCATGTATGTGCTGTCTGCATTTTTCTCTATGGGAAGTGTACATTTACATACCTTTTTAGTTGTGGTATGTCACAAAAACACACCTATACATATGAAGATAAGCCCACTAAAAGTTCTCTGCCATCCCTCTATCTCCACTTTATCACCCATAGGCTTCAATAGCAATTTCAAGAATATTATTGAAACTGTGCACAAATCCAGACTGTTGCCCACATTAGCACATCAGTTTGCCCAGTCTTTATTATTACAAATGTGGCGGTCCTAACCATTTTCCAGAGGCCTATCACTGATCAACAACCTGCCAGGGACCGTCAGGAGCCAGCCAGCAGCCTGGCACTTGCCCTTTCCCACTGTCTCTTGGGTTAGAGTACAGTCACCCGTGACAAGGACGTATATTGAGCTGGCACTCCAAACACAAAGCTAACATACAAAGATCTGCCTAGACTTAAGACAGATCTAGTACAAAACCCCAGGCCAACTCTCTCCATTCATTGTGCACAAGAGAAGGAATAAAAAACTTGTGACCCTAGTTGTCCCCCTGAATGTTCTCCAGCTGAAGGCAAGCCTGTACCCATGCTGCTGAGGAGCTGGATTAGACAGCCCTGAGGTTGACCATCTGCTGGCATTGGTGGTGAGGGCCACCAGAAAGGGCAGGTCCTGTCCCTGTAGCAGCATGCCCAAGCACCTCCAGGAGGCCCAGTACCTGGGCTTCACACACACCGTCTAACGCACTACAATCTGCGAGGCTCACCTCCACCTCACTAAGTGACAGTACTATAGACAAAGTTAAAAGTCATACTTAAATCAGAAATGGCCCAATAAAGCAGCAATTTCCCCAATCCTGAGTTTTAGGTAAAAGGAGTCTGCTTTGGAAGTTGGAGCGCGATCCACAGTATGGGAGAGATGAGAAGATGAAAGCGGTAGAGGTGAAGTGCTCTCCCACAGCAGGAGTCCCCAAAAACATTCCATCTGACTCATTAGGAATTATTCTTAAGATGAGTGAAGAAAATTGAGTCATAAATGACTCATCCACTTACCAGATGGGAGGAAAGCATATATGAAATTTGGGACTGCCACTTAGTGAACATCATGAGCCACTACTGCCTGAACTGTGAGTCAGCTTCACTGCCTGTCTTCACAACATGGGGAGCATACAGAGTGATGGATGCAGAAGCACTACAGAGCTTCACCTTCTGGCTAGTCCCTTTAGCAAGGTGTATCACAAGCGTATCAAAGTGTATCACAAAGGAAAGGTGTTTAGAATATGAATTCCATCTCCGTTTAGCTACTGAGCAAACACAGATGTTAACCGGTCTCATCCAAATCAGACTCACATCTTAATTTTTACGCAGCTGTAACAGGTAGTCAATAACAATCCAGGAGATGAAAATGATTTTGTCATTGTCTGCTCTGTCGCAGTTAACTTCTTAGCCATTAAATACACATAGGTATTTTGCTACCAAAACAAAAAGTACTCATGAAAGGCTGGTGAGCAATGCCAGAAATTGGTAACCTTGCGCATCATAAATGTTCCAATAAAAGTGGAAAATCAAGGCAGACAGAAGGTAACAGCTACTCATCTTCAGGGCCGCTTGCCAAATTTCAGGATTATGCACTTCATCATTTAGAATCAGAAATCTCATATGGGAGAAAGACTAACTTCATGGATTTACACCAATCCCTTAATTTGACCTTCCATTTTCTGTACTGAAAGCCTCTCTGAGCTGCCTGTGTACATAATGCAAAGTCCATAACATCCAATCCAGTCCTTGAAGCCCTAAGCACTTTGCTCTGAGACTGGAAAGCTACTAAAAATCAGCTTCAAGATGATACCTAAAAATACAAAGCACATAGCTGCCCATCGTTTCTCTGTCCTGACATCAGACAGTTCAAGGTTAGTCAAGGGCCCATCAATCCTGTCCTACTTATTTATTTACTAATGTCATAAACAGCTTAGTCAGACACAGCTATAAGTTTTTTGTCTTTAGTCTTACAGTTCAAACATTCCAGATTTCCACCTAAGTGACTGCAGCAGCCTCCCCGGTGGTGCATTGTTCTGCAGCGTTAGCAGAGTCATCACTTGACATATACTTGCATTGGGAGCTGAAGATGTAGCATCTATGGTAACAAAACATATGTGGGAACCAGGGTCTGCTAGGTGACACTCTAGACCAGAATTTAAATCACAGCTCACTGTGGTCACTCGATAGATAGGTATGTCCTTCCAGTCATGGTACAGTTACCCTACTCTAAGTATGATACAGATTTTCATAACTCCACAGCCAAAATCTCCACATTATTACATGTCACAGCCACAGAAATCAGTTTAACAGGTGTTCCAGTATGACCTAAAATACCACAAAGTTCACAAGCAATTTGCAGGAATACCTTCTGCACTTCCCGATAAAAGTATCATGATCTAAGTAAGCATTAGCATTCAAATAAATTCAGCTGCAGAAGACGTTTTTACAGTACCTAAGGAAAATGCAGATCAGAGTTTTTGCTGGTCCATAACACTAAATAGCACTGCATATATTCTGACAAATCCAAACTACTTCCCAAGGAATGTCAGCATTGTTACATGTCATTTTTATCTTCTTGCTTTGGAATATATGCAGAAAACTGGTATCTGTATGCATTAGTTCCTTTGACAGTATAATATCACGGCTACAAGGCAGTGGGTTTTCTTATGTGAGAACAACCCCCTCATGGTACCAGGCTGTCATCGTGAACATCTAACAGGCAATTTGTGTATGAGAATTTAAAATAAGAGATTAAATGTTGTCAGCCATAAAATTCTTCTGCTGGGAAAAGACTCTTTATCCACATTTGATGTACAAGTATTGATTCTACTTTACATTTAATAAACAACAATTGATGCCTAAAAATATGTTAGTATTATTATCAGAGATCCAGCTGCATTTGTGAGCCTTCTTTTGCCTTTCTTCCATGAGGACAAACCTAAATTAATGATTTCCATGATAAATATTTGAAATATTTGAGTAAAGTTAGATTTGTCAACTCTCCATTGTTTTGATGGATGTATGTATACATCAATATGTTGCAAAAAATATAAAGATTGATTCAGAACAGCAAGAAAAACTGCTAAGAAAAACATAATCCTGGCTGAATTATTCACTTGCATTCTTGAAAGAAGAGCCCTTAGTACTAACTAGAGTTCTCTCCACCCACTTCTTTGGAAGATGGAGTTTCTCTATAGCTACAATTGCAAATCTGAAGATTAAATTGCAATTAAGAACTCCCTCATTTCCTTGTGGAGGCTAATTTCAAAAATGCAATATGTGAGGTTGACAGCAAGAAAAATCTATAGCTACGGTGTTCAAACACAAAAAACTTGATGAGAAAATTCCAGGTAATTTCTCAGTACACAAATTCATTTCTGTCTTTTATTCCAAGTTTTCCTGGCCTGGGACCCACAAATGTAATCTTCATGGGTCACGTATGTCAAAAGTTTATTTAACCACCAGGCTAACAGACACGGGTGGCCCCCAGCAATCATTAAGGGCTTTTCTTTAAAGATGTTGCAGTTTTTGCATAAAAGAATGAGAAACAGAATGCACACAAGAACAGCCTCAATCTATTGCCAAGTAGCTGGTTAGTGTCCTAGGAGACAGACAACTGCATTATCACCTGTGTTCCAATGCTTGCTTCTGGTGCTTTGTTGTATCAAAACACAACGTGCTGAAACATCAAGAAGTGGAAGAGATTTCAGGCAGATTTGCTTAGCCTTCAAAAGACGTTGGAAGTTCCTGCTGACCACCTGAAATTTGACTTTCCAGCCATTCCCATTGTGTCAGCACTATTGTCTCACCTTGTGCTACAAAAACATTTAACTTCTTACCTTTAAAGATTTGGGAATTGACCTTCCAGATGTGAATCATTAAAGATGTTTATTCAGCCACTGTTTCAAGAAATAGGGTGTCATGAATTTAAGCTTGCTTATTTGCTAAATTTATTGCTAAATTATCCAGAAGTATGGTGTCTGATTAAAGCACAGTCCTGGGAATCAAAAGATCTGGAAGGTATTGCTTTTCTACTCTCCCATTGAGCCCTACATTAAAATAAATTATAATGTTTGTGCTTTGGTTTCTTTAGCTGTGAAAGACTGAACTGTAAAACAATTCAAAACTCTACTCAAGAATTTCAAAATCTATATGTGACTCTTTGGAATGGAATAGGAGGAGAAATAGATAACACTGCTTTTGAATTGTATGTTTTAAAATGTTGGAAGTAATTAGAGATTTACAGAAACTGTCATAATAACAATTAATTTGCCTTTGACTGCTAAAAATGTTAGCCTGGTTAAAATCTTTTTGCTTAAAAAAGCATTTACATGACAAACGTAAGCCCTCTGGCAGAACAGGGGACACCAGAAACTCCTGAAAGGACTGAAGTCTGGCTTCCTGAATTAGCCTGTTCCTCACTTTTACTTTGAGTTACCAGAAACTGAGTGACTGCAAAATAAACTGGAGTTTCTTTAAAGAGTGGAGGTGGTTTTACTAGAGAATAGGTACTACAAAACCAGCCAGTAGGAGCCAAGGTGCCTCCTATAGCTACCTGGAATGAACATGTGCTGCTCGGATTAAACGCAGTCCTCGATATGGCCACAGAAGATACGTAAAGCTACAGAGGATCTAAGGTCTCCTACTGTTGATAATGACTCATATCCTGTATTTTTCACATAAGACAGCAAGTTCCAGCTATTTATGGTACAGCCCATTAAAAATTCCTTTTCATGAAGAAAAAATGCTGTCAGTTGCCATTCAGGAGTTGATGTAGGAGGCCAGCTAGCATGTTACAGAAATTATCAGAGAAAAATACTATAGTCACAAAAGAGCCAAATGTTTCCTCTTGAGCCCTTTGAGATAGCAGATGCATAGTCATAAGCAGAATCTTTTGTCTCTGAAGATTTTGTTCATACACAGATCACCCTAGAAAAAAAGAAGGGTGGAAAAATACAGTACAAATTATTTCAGTCCACTCAGTTCTACGCTGTGTATCTGACAGACATATCAACTCTTCCCCCAACTCCGCCCCAAAACGCAGGATGGGAATGTACCTACACCACTGTGGAACTGGATGGGGAAGGATGCAGAGTGCATGTGTGTGCCTGCTGCTGACTCATGTTATACTCAACATCTTGCAGGAAAAAGGGGGAATACTACTTAAATGCAAACCTACAATTTTCATTATCTTAATTAAGGCCTTAATAGTCAAATCGAAGAATTATTTGTCCAGATAATATGTGATACTAACATTTGTAGTTCAAATCTTACTGAGTCAAAACTGATATACACAAGCCTTCTACCATCTACCCATTTCTCTAGTGTTCTGCTCAGCCTTTCACTGCCCCTTTTGGTCCTAAGGTCAGCCACTTCAGACTACAGGAACACCACAGAGAGACCCCACTGTCCCAAATCTTCACTGGGAGGAGCATGATGGTGGCGAAGTGATGTTGATGGCAGAGGGAGGAAGGGGAGAGTCCTCCCTTCTGCAAGGAGTGTGATATTACATTGATGGTTTTTTCCTCCTCACCCTGCAGACCACTTGGGGCTATTTTTATACACTTTCTAACATGTTTTTACATCTTGTTCTTTCACCAGGTGTTTCTACCTGCTGGTTATTGCTGTCAAATTTCAGCTGTGATACAACTCAGCAATCCATTAAAAAGATTAAAAGACATTTCTAGGTAGAAGTGTTGACTTTTCCCCATGCAAATTGAATAAATTTGAATAGATGCCTGTTTTTTCCGTTACAATTTTTGACTAATTTATTGTATCCAGATGCTAAACAGTGTTCATATTTCACTACACATACAACAAGAGTTCCCAGTTGCACAATGTAATTCATTCTAAAGTAGTCCCTGATTGCTGAAGGATGGTTTATAAAATCAAAATGTTTCTTTAAAAATACCACCAGGCAGTAAATTTTACAATTGCTGAGCTTTAGACGTGTAGGAAATTAGGTGTTAGGAGACTTGAGTATAACATTGATTAATCTCTCCAGAGCCATATTCTGTTATCATTCCCCTTGGAATCAACAGGAATTTTGAATGAAAATCAATTGCAGTATATAATGTGGTGATTAAATGCCTTAGGGTTGATGTATATAGTGTAAAAAAAAATGTTGAGATCATCCAAGATAGGATTATTGACAGTATAAACACAATCCAATACGGGAACTGCAGTTCCCCTGTTGCAAGGAAACTTTCACAGAATCACAGAATGGTCGAGGTTGGAAGGGACCTGTCAAGATCACCTGGTACAACCCCCTTGCTCAACCAGGGTCACCTACAGCAGGCTGCCCAAGACCACGTCCTGTTGGAACTTGAATATCTGCATGGATGGCAACTCTATAACCTCTCTGGGCAACCTGTGCCAGTGTCTGACTACCACTTTCATCACAAGTGCTTACTAAACTGTCTATCCTTACCAAGAATTGATCATGTAAGTAATGCCAAAGTGAGAACAGAAGAAGGTATTTTTCAAGTAAGATAAATTATGCATGCCAGTGCTGTCAGATCTTTTCCCATGTAGTTTCAAAGGGGAAATTTTGATTCTTCTTCACTGTGAAGTAGTCAAGGCCATTTCTGACATGCTGGTCTTTGGACACATAAAGGGGACATCTACAATCTATATGTACAAGCTCTGACCAAAATATTTATACCTAGAAGGGATGAAGATGGACAGGAGACATCACTACCTGGTTACGGGTCCCAAGGGACAGTTATTTTATGAGCATAAGACAAACACATTGGTTTTATCTAAAAAGATACACATACTTGAACTGCAAAAGACAGGACAATGTAGAAAATATCAGTTGGTAACACAGGGTCCACTTTTCTGACTGTGATTCTAAACTAAGATTATCCATGTCAAAAGCCACAATGAATGACCAAAGGAAAAGGCAATTGCACTATTCAGCAGGACAAATATTTCCATTGTCAAAGGGGTTAAAAATCAGTTGTCAGGTCCACATATGCTACCACTCCAGTTTCTGAAAGATTCTTGACTGCGGAATGGTAGCAAAAGGAAGGATTTCCTAAACCTGAATTCCTGCAGTCCCATTTCTGAGGATCCACAATAAAGCCCCCTCCCACCCATCTGTTTTGCCAATTATTAAGCCTAGCATAAAGGACACAGCCAGCATAAAGATGAACCAATAACCAGATTGTATTTGGTACAAAAGGGTCAGTACATGGGTGAGCGCTGGGGGTACAAACAAGTCAGTCAGGTTATACATAATCGACATCAATCCCACTGACCCCAACAACGACACCACACGACCAACAACGGGTGGAATCAATGGTGAAATGCAGTCTGCCGTAGAAGGGACGGGAGAGTCAACAAGCCAAACACATAAGACCAAGGAAGCCACACACTGAATCTCTACACAGCCCACGTTTACAGCAGCCAGACCTGAGTGGAGCCCAGTCCCAGGGAGGCGGGAGGTCCTTCCCCAACAGGGAACTCTGCACAGGGCACCCACCTCACAGACAGACACTGCCCCTCCTGCCAGGGGTCCCAGCTGTTATCCCTCCGTGGGACACCCGACCTTTGTTCACTGAACGCGGGACCCCTGGGGCTCCTTTACCCAACGGCTCTCCCTGCCAGGCCGGCACCACCCTGGGGGGAAGCCTGAAGGCAAACTCACCCCCCTTGGTGAAGGGCTGTGGGAATCATCCATATGTCAGCCTTCATTTGGGGCTGGGGGTTGAAACCCCAGCAATTCACCATCCCAGAAAAGGGGTTTTGAATGGGCCTCAGAAGGTCTCTAGTCCCAATTCCTGCTCAAAGCAGGGTCAGCTATGAGGTCACATTGATCAGGGCTTTATCCATTTTAATTTGCAGATGACTCCCCTGAGCAGAGAAATTGGCAAACAGCTGAACTGAAAAAAATACGTTGAAACTGTCAGCACTGAGGTCAACACTGAGGTCAAAAGACAACTCTGGATTCAAGATGCTTCTGAACTATTATGAAACTTCCTGGATCATTGTTACAGCTTATAAAATGAGACAATGAATGCCAACTAATTTGTGCACAACGCTGGCCTTTGTGGGGCACGTTTGAAATACCAGTTCTGTGCTTTAGAGAGCTCCATCCTCTGTCATAATAAGAAACTTCACTGTAGCTATAAAGCAATTTATCTGGCTTGGACGTTAAGGTTTCTTGCTCCAAACAGATGTGAAGTCTGGCCCATAGGGGCTCTTAACACGATACCTGCCACACAGGTATTAATCAGAGTAATGTCTTTACTAAAATCAGCTTTTTCTGAATCACGTGTTTGGCTATACCACATTCAGCACAAGAGGAAGACAAGGCAAAAAGCAGGAATGGGACAGAGATGTTCTGCCCAGGGTCAGAAGTGCTTCTGCTTTTGGCCAAATTGTTCTGGAGGTGTCAAACAAAATTATTGCATAACAACTGGGAATCCTAACACATACACATATCCTACTGAAGGCTAATCACAAGTTTCACATTTGGAAAAAAATCAAGTGAGCAGAAACAGTAACTAGTCAAGAAGCGTTTAGTAAAAATCCTCCAGAAACTTTCAAAGCTTACAATAGCTTCAGTATGAAATAAATCAGGTAGCACCTCAAAGTTTGCAGAATTGATAAGGCAGGAAAAAAAAAGTAAAAACTGTTTAAAAAACAAACAAACAAACAAAACCACCGCCCCCAAAAAAGAAAAACAAACAAAGAAACTAAACCCCACAATCTTTCCAGATGGTAGTTCTTGTAACTAGATTTAGCTGAGGAATTTACAGTTCTAACGTTAAAAATTGGAAAATAGTGAAGCATGGATAATTTGATTAAACCTTTTTTATTTATTTATTTTGTTCTTCATTCCATATACTTCATATAGGCCGTTATCGGTAGCTTAGGTATTATGATGTAAAATTTCTACTAAAAAGCCTGTGTTCACATGCTCACAAGGACACACGCAAATGTAAACTTCACTCCTCAGAGCATACAGCCAGTGGAATCTGTGCAGCATGAAAAATTGTACATGTCCTACACTAAGTGCTTTTGTTAATCTTCTGCCTATTCAATTAATTTCTCAGCCATGTTAAAGAATGAGACTATATTAGCAGTCCCTACATTTACTTTCATTAAACCGATTATAAATAAAAGGATCCAACAAATGGCTCAAGAAAGGAGAATAATCCATGTCAAAATAGCATCCATCAGAAGATTCCTTGTATTATTTTTTTTTAATATCATTACACACACACAACTAAAACTTAAAAATAAAAAATTAAAATCACTAAATAGTTCTTTGGAAATGTGTCTCTGTCTAGCTAATTCAAAGGTATGAACAAGCAGGAACGATACATTTTTAGCAGCACTTTGAATTTCATGTTTCAGAGAAGGGTTTGTGAAGTCTGAGAGCATACCATGCAAATGACCTTTCCTTTATTCCAAGTAATTAAGACATAAAAGACCCTTAAACTGTATATGTTTTGGCAGTGACTGTCTCTCAAGTACCTGGATTTAATCATCCAGATGCCTCTCACATTCTCTTTTGTTGTACTCACATTTCAGTTTGCTGTTCCTATTGCAGAAGTTCTACAATTCTTACAAGAAAATTCAGAACTTAATCTTCTAACATGTTTTTCTTCCTTCCCCCTCCCCTTAAAAATACCCAAAACTCACATTAATCCCAAGATTGGAAAAGCTGATAATGTCTAAAAGCTGGAGAGAGTATAAAAGGAAGAAAATAGGAGAAAAGCATCCTGATGTGAAACATAATCGAAGATTCACTGCCAAGCAAGTTGAGAATGTTTACATGTCATCATGCATCTTTCCACTTCATTGTGTCTAACCTTTCACATATTTGAAAAATGAGAATAATAGAAATATTATCTATCAATAGCTATATCAATGGATAGCATGTATTTCACACAGACTGGCAATGAACTATATAGTTTGTAAAAATGTTATTGCATATATGGAATTAAGGGTTCTTGAAAGAATTATCAAAAGTACATGGAGTACTGCAGTAAAAATACTACCTGAACACAAGTATATCTAAGGCTGTTCTGTGTTGCTCCTATGGTTAAACTGAGGCCCTATTATTCTAGTTGCCAAAATATAACCATGAGTCTTTCTCACACTCAAAAAAGGAATTATTTTATCCCTGAGCAAGCTCATGTTGTAAGAATAAATATATAAATCAAATTAATTATAGACTCGGCAAAGGCTCAGGAAGTCTTAGAGGATTTGCAAACAATAAATTGTTGGTTAAAAAAAAAAAGTCACATACTTGTATCTCATACATGTTTTGACAGAATGAAGACAGTAAATACTTCCTCCTTTATAGGACTGGCTTCTTTTCTACCTGTTCTTTACTTGGAATTCAGTTCTCCCACATTCAATCATGTAGGGATGAAGACCTCCATAAAACATTCTAACTTTTGCACATTAAAAAAAAAAAAAAAAAAGCAAACTACAATTAAGCTCTAAAAAACAACTGTCAACTTGGCAACTTCTTACTTGAATATATACTGAGAACAGAAACAGCCACTGACTTTAATGACCAAAAGAAACCTTTCAGCTTCTTTTGCTTCTCCTACGAAATCAGCAGCCCAAGCAAGGAGTAAGCAACTCTGTCTGGCGTTGCACCTGATACAAGTAAGCATCTGCAAGTAGATGCTAGCACAGACCAGCAGGAACATGTTAATAACTCATTGCTACAGAAGGCCGCAGTTCTTCAGCCTCAGACCAGCTCCATTCCATCACACATCTGGCTACAATTTAGCCAGGTTAGATGCGGCACTTCTCCATAAAAAGATGTTCAGGAGGTTGGACGGTACTAGTTTGAGTACTGGGACTGTCGAATGAACAAGTCTGGTTTAAAAAATGAGGCTCCACCTTTTGGTCTTGCTTGGATTGCTCTTGGCCACCCCTAAAGTGTACAGCTATGTCAAAATAAAAATTAAAATCCCACTAAGAAAATCAGGAAGTTGGGACAAAATGCTTCTGAAGAAGCAGCAGCAGCAAGAATCTCTACTGACAGATGGACTGAGAACCCCGACTTGAATGTGCAACTTAGACCATGGAAGATAACTTGCATGCCTAAAACAAAGATATTAAATTATTTCCTGTAAGAGCTGGATACTTTTAGAAAGGAGCTTACTGAGGATGGCAGGGAGCAAGGATTAGACAGGGAAAATGTCTAATACAGGAAACTGGGTAACAATTTAACTACTGATATAAACAAAAAACAGTATTATCTACTACGAACACTAACATTGTTAACAGTAGCGCTTACCTCTCCTGGAAGCCAGATTGCTTGCTTTCTCTCACTTAAAGCTCCATCTGCATCACTCTATTAGTGGCTAACTGTTGCTGCAGACAAAGGGTAAAATGTCTGCGCACACAAGACCCCTCTTTCCCTCTCATAGCAACAACAGCAGACCTTTGCTTTGAGGAAAGGAAGGAGATTTCAACTGCCATGCTTCACCGCTCATCAGCTGTACAGTTCTGTTATAATGCACCACATGGGGAAAGCGGAGCAATGAAACTAGAAAAGGTGACACTTGCAACACTTTGAAGGACCCTAGACATAGGTGATAACAGTCACATGAGTGCAACCACTGCAGTTTGTTGAATTTTTTAATGCCAGACAACAAAGAATGTGCTTCAATGGACCACATGAATCTGATCTAATACCACACTACTACATAAAGGGGTAAGCTCCTTCACCTTGCCCTACGTAGTAGACTGCTGCTTCCCCTGTGTTAGTTCAAGCATTTGTGCTGCCACATGCTGAGCTTATCAGAAAACTGATTTGGCTGAAAAAAAAAAAAAAAAAACCACATAAAAATGGATTCGTTTTTGATCAGCACAGTTCCTTGCTCCAGCAAACTTTGTGCTCCCTTGGCAACAGCCCAAAGGACAGGGCAAAACACACCGCTGAGGATGAAAGGGAAAGCAGGATCTCTTTTCAGTAGAAGCTGGTCTTAAAAACACCAACACCAAGAGAGATGGTATTAGTTAAACAATCTGAAGGGAAATTCTAGCTGTGGACTGTACATCTTCCCCCCTCAATTAAGATGTACCCCAAAAAAAGGCCAATGTTTCCTAGAGTAATTAAAATCAGAGATACGTGGTTCAGTAACACATCTTTGATTACAGAGGAGAGCCTATGATTTTCTTTAAGCATGTAAGTTAACTCAAGTGAAAAGTAACGCTCTTACTGTCATTCTAGGGGTGAAACTTGGTCTAAATGGTGCACACTTCATAAAACCGAGAGCCTGCTTTGGAGACCAAAATAGTAGCTCTGCAGTTAGTGCTCCAAAACATGGAAGCAATGGCTGGGTATGCTATTGAATGAATCATCGGTGGGGAGTGAATTAATCAGTGTAAAAACCTCAGTGCATAAAGTAGAGAAACTAAAGGATCTGCAGTTTGACTTGTAAATTGCATTGTCTTTTTGATATATTTCCATGGTACAGCCAATCATTCATATGTCTCTGAGGTATCACAACTGCTCAGGGTTCTTCGGGGAAACTAACTACATCTGGAATGCTTCAGGTTCACACAATTTGAATAGATCTGCAACCAAAGCTTTTCAATTTCATTATTGACCAGAAAGCGCAGTCTAATTCTTTCATTTCTATTTCTTCTGTAGTCATGGTTGGTTTTTTTTTTTAACGTGTATTCAAGACCAACATGATAATTTATCATGCAGAAGTGGTTATGCAATACTGTGTCTATTTCTACAATAAGAGGGTGGGGGTGAGGGAACTTATGCCTTTCAACAAGAAACTTTAATGTGGAAAAACACAGTTTATTTTAAAATGTCATTCCTATGACATTTTTGCCTTTTTTGGAGACACATGGCTTGTTTAAAAGATACAAGCACTTCGGAGCCCACAGTTCCCCAAGGAAATGGAAATGTGAGTCCGATTTCTTGTGGTTGCATAAAAGCACAAAAAACTCAAGCAATAAGTCTTAACTTTTTGTTTGGTTATTACTGGATGACAACTTTAGGATCTTTACTCCTTAAACAACTTTCTTTCCTAAAACAACCTACAAGCTAGACTTCCCATGAAATAAACCCCATCTTTTACTACTGGACTTGCAAAAGCCGCAGTGAAGAAGTATTCTAAAATCCTGCAGCTGATTTGGATTGCTAATAAAAATCCTTTACCAAATGTCACAAAACCTGTGATTACACCAACCCTGTTTGTAGATGCTTGATTGCAACTGAAATGAGATTAAGGAGGTATTCAACTATGCATAAGGATTTAATTAAATCCTTCCAATACTTGACATTATAGATATTCATAACACTGAATTTTGATCCCAGAATTTCTTATATTTCAGTCCTCTGTGTCTTGAATGGAAGTTCAGTTACATATTCGGTATTAGACATGAAAGAAAAAAGGAAGAATTACTAGTATAAGTGTGTGACTATATAACACCCTGCCTTTGAAAAGGATGCAAAAGACATACAGACATTATTGAGCTCTACAACATTCACTTGTGCAGGACTGCTGTAATGCCACTAATTGTATAAGGAAAGATAATACCTTTAAATAAATGTATGTATTTGAAACTACTGGATAGCTATATTCCTATTTCCTCCCATTCTCTAACTGCCAACTGCATTTACTTGCAGCTGGAAGTTTCTCTTCTAGAAAGTGGCATTTCCAACATCACAGCATCCCCCCAGCACTCCAAAAGAATTTTGCAGGTAAAGGCACTATACCAACCTACATATTCTTCCCAGATTATAAAACTCTATTGGCATTTTTTTCTACCTTCTCCCACCAGTCTACACACAGGTTTTCTCCACATCTTTGCCCCACTCATTCCGATTCTAGAGTTAATAACACAAGAGTGGCTTTGGTTTCTCCCACAGCTTTAATCTGACCAGTCCAGTACAAAGGTTTTTCTAACTCCAGGGAATTCTCATTTTCATAGAATCATAAAACGGGTTGGGATGGAAGGGACCTTAAAGATCATCTAGTTCCAACCCCCTGCCATGGGCAGGGACACCTTCCACCAGCCCAGGTTGCTCACAGCCCCGTCCAACCTGGCCTGGAACCCTGCCAGGGAGGGGACAGCCACAGCTTCTCTGGGCAACTTGTGCCAGTGTCTCACCACCCTCACAGGGAAGAGTTTCTTCCTTACAGCTAATCTAAACCTACCCTCTTTCAGTTTAAAACTGTTTGTCCTATCCCTACCCTTCCTAATGCAGAGTCCCTCCCCATCTCTCCTGTAGCCCCTTTCAGCACTGGGAGGCCGCTATAAGGTCTCCCTGGAGCCTTCTCTTCTCTGGGCTGAACACCACCAACTCTCTCAGCCTGTCCTCACAGGGGAGGTGCTCCAGCCCCTGATCATCTTTGTGGCCTCCTCTGGACCCACTTGAGCAGGCCCATGTCCTTTTTATTCTGGGGGCCGGAGGGCTAAACACAAC
Source organism: Athene cunicularia (assembly GCF_003259725.1). Classification (NCBI taxonomy): domain Eukaryota; kingdom Metazoa; phylum Chordata; class Aves; order Strigiformes; family Strigidae; genus Athene; species Athene cunicularia. Next base: position 1,386,893 of record NW_020799108.1, read on the forward strand.
ACTATGGGTGGGTTCTCATGAGAGCGGAGTACAGGGGGAGAATCCCCTCCCTTGCCCTGCTGGCCACACTGCTGGATTTCTGGGCTGAAAGTGCACACTGCTGGCTCATGGTCACTTTCCCATCCCCAAATTCTTCTCCTCAGGGCTGCTCTCAATCCATTCTCTGCCCACCCTGGATTTGTGCTTGGGATTGCCCCGACCCATGTGCAGGAACACCTTGCACATGGGCCTTGTTGAACTCCATGAGGTTTGCACGGTCCCACCTCTCCAGCCTGTCCAGGTCCCTCTGGCCGGCACATCCCTTCCCTCCAGTGTGTCGACGGCACCACACAGCTTGGTGTCATCAGGAAACTGCTGAGGGTGCACTCAATCCCACTGTCCATGTCGCCAACAAAGATGTTAAACAGCACCGGTCCCAACACCAACCCCTGAGGAACAGCTCTTGTCACTGCTCTCCACTTGGGCACTGAGCCACTGACCACAACTCTGCGTGTGACCATCCAGCCAATTCCTTATCCACTGAGTGTTCCATCCATCAGATCCATGTCTCCAATTTAGAGACAAGGATGTTGCTGTATTTTAATAGATGGATGTTTCTAGTAGTCTCACTATACAACACACATGAGATAGAACATTATAGTCACTCAACTCAGACCACTGGGCCAAAAAGGCCCCTAAGCACACTTTGAAAAACTATATATAATGTAGATATTAAACAAAAAAGGCAATTGTTTTTGGAATGTTTTTGTGATACCTATTGCCTTTTTGTCTTCTGAGTTGCAACGCTGTGTACAGTACATAAAATTGAACTTCTATAGGAGGCAGAAATGGATTGATCTTATCCTATTAAGAACAAAATGGCAAGATTATAATGTCCATAAATCCATGCTAGAAAAATAGCTCAATTTCACAGGTAAAAAAATATTTTCAAAATTCTAAAATGATAGATTAGCCTTTGTCATTGCAGCATATAACTAAAAGGAACAAATTACATATATAACATTCCTGTCACCTGAAATATCGAATGCAGCACTCCTCTCTCCTGACTTAAGCACTCTTCTGTTCTCTGCTGCACCACTCTGTTAACATTAACTTCCGTGTGGTTTCTGTATCTGCAGAAACACATACTCATGTTACTCTTGTTAAACAAACCTGCACACCATAAAGTCACAGTTCTGTAAAGGGTGTTGCAATGCCTGCTATCATCAAGTAATATTTAAGAAGAAATATCTGTTAAAATTTATATGACAAGAGATACTATAGCTAAGAACTAGGATCTCCATTGAAAAAAGTATCAGTGATTTCAGAAAAAGCAGAGGACACTGAAAATTCTCTTGTCCATCCTATGTATACTTTTATATGCGTATATACACATGTACATACATATGTGCATAAATACATATTGCTAAATATTCCAATTTTCTTATATCTAGTTCAATTGGGATTCTCTAACATATTACACAGATGAATAAAAGGATGAAGCTTCCTTGCATTCGGCATTTTTAATAAATTCAACTTTTAGAATGACAAAAACAATGCGAAGAGATCCGTCAAGAATAAGTTTTCCATAGTTTGAGGCTGGACTTACATACATCATGTGTTAGACAATGCTGTATTCTCTAAAGAAAGTACTTTCTCCATTTCTGTAGGTGTATTAATCTCACTTGCAATATATTTGAAAGATCAACCTTTGTCTTTGATGGTTGCATTTCAAAAAATAGAACAATGATCTCAACAGCAGTTTACCCATGCTGCAAGTGACACATTCTATCTGTCCTTTCTAAAGAAGGACATAATGCATTTAATCAAGTTACCCTAGACCATACTGTTAATCAGCACTGGAATATAATTTATCAGTATCCATTTCCAGTTTCATTTGCAAAAATAATTAACTAGCTGATGAATTACAATTATATAAAGTAGAAACTACATTATTATCTGTCAAAAGTAATGCTAGACATAGCTCTTACTCATCTCTGGATATGCAAGATTTCAAAAAAATTTCTAAAATCAGACCTACATGTAACATGACCTTTTCTAAAGTGAACAGTTATTCAAATCAGGCAAAGAGATGTATTTTTTGAAGACTTTGAGACAACCAAACAGAATTTTTGCAGTACTCCCCAGGTATGTGCTAGAAAATAAATAGCTACAAAAAATGCACATGGCAAACAAATATCTGGAAAAAAAGTTCTGATCTATTTTGATTGCATAAGTAACAATAGGACATTTCCTGCAAATAACAATGGAGAATTTATCTACCAGCACTAGCACTAGGGACATAAGATAAAGGATATAAAATATAACACATTACAAAATGTTAAGGTTTAGCATATTTTGAAAGGTTTGGGTCAAATCATGCAAATAGGAGACTTGTTTTAGTGGAATCAAGATTCCACATGAGGGAATAAAAATCAATAATCACTTTGAACCCCTTAGTCATACTGATCTTCACAGAGAATCAGATTATTTGCTAATAATATTACCTAGACTTACCTGTACTGTTACGCAGTAGGCAGTACCTCATGCTTGCAGAAAGCACTCCTCACAACATAAGACATGAAAACTCATTTCAACAATGGAAGCTGTTCACCATTTAGCAGGGTCAGACCTTTATTTCTTAAATAAGAAAGGAAATATTTTAAGTAACCGAAACCCAATCTAATTTTCAAGGCAGTGACAGAAACTGTTGAGTTGAATATGAGGCAGAACAGCAAGGAATTCAGAAGATATAACTGCCAGATGACTTTTGAAGTGGATAACATACCACATTATGAGAATTAAACAAACAAAACCAGTCAAAATGTGCCCTATCACCAGAAATTCCTGTCCAGATTCAAAATACTGCAAGTCATCCCAAACCTGAAGTTGGAGATTTAGTATTAGAAGAAGAAAAAACAATTTTGTATTTCCTGATAAAGTACATCTCCCTCTTTCACATTCAACCTTCATTGTTTCAGAGGGAGAACCACAGAAGCCAATTCCTTATACCGGGGCTGGAGAAAGGGAAGAAGAGAGGAAACTCTCTGGATTACCAAATACAGTGCAAAACAGCAAGATCAACAGTGGTCAAGACAAGACCCTTGTCAGTCCCCCTAGTTTGTCAGTATCACAGAATACACCCTTCAAAACATACTTTTCCAAGTTCCTAACTTCATGGTTACCCCTACCTTGTCATACCTCTCTTTCACAGATTCATTACCCTCTAGCTTACGGTAACTTAAGTTCTGATGATGATATTTTCATTCAGCTTAGACCACTGAGTTACATCTTCATCAAGTAAGAAATTAATTACTATTCATTAAAACATAAGTCTACATAAGTCTATTAAAACATAAGTCTACAAAAAGCATCTGCCTAAAGATAATGAAGCCTGCATCTGGTTAAGGATTCAAGAGAAAGGAAAGTACAGTTACCTTATAAATTCCTTAGGATGGAGAAAATGCGCTCTTCATCACGAGTCACAAGTATTTGCTTTCTTCTTTCTCACAAAACAAAAAGTAATCCTGAAATGAGGCATATTTCATTGAAATGTACTTTTCATACCTCTCAGGTATAGTATTTACTTTGTCATATAACTTCATGATTATACTGTCATCAGTAACAACAACAGAGTCTCATAAAATGATGCCTCAAAAGCGATATTGTACAATCAGTGTAAATAATTAGCTAAAATACATACATTATTCTGGAATTAATCTTTTAGTGGAGATATACAGCGAAAATATCAATTTACATTCGTACCTTTGAAACGCAGTCCTGGACATTTTATTGTAGAAACGTGTTCCCATCACTTGGATTAAACAAAATCCTTCAGCAAATTTTGTATCTAGTGTGTGAATCAGCTCGAATAAGACAGGGACTGGGGCAAGGCTCATCATCTGTTTACCTGGTATTTCATGCATGCTGTCCAGCATGTTGCTCCTCTTTAAACAAAGCCCATTTGCAAGAAGTTGGTGTTTACTCACAGCAGTAAAACCCCAAAATCCCTCATCAGAGTCCAGCCCAATAAATTCAAGCCCACATAAGCTTTCTAGTTACTACATGGGGCAGTATGGGGCACAGGACATGCTAGTACCATAACACAGATTTCTGTATCTATGCTTAAATGCAGATTTTCATCAGTGCATTACTTCTCTTTTCACACCTTCAGGTAAAGATAACTAATTATAATACTACAAGGTTCTACCAAAAGATCTCTTACTGCAGCTGTAGCTACATTCTTTCACATATTTCACACAACAGAGAAGGAATGCAAACCAAATATTGCTCAGAGTAATCATAAATACATATGAAATGTCATATTATGAATTTTCATCTCTACGTAAGCATAGACTGGAAAGTACATGGAACAAGTACACAGGTACCTGGGACTTTATTTCCCCCACTTTGTGGAAAGTGGAAAAAACCTTGCTATGGTTTGCTTTTGCAAGTTAGCAATCACCTTTATTACAAAAATGTAAGACAATTTTGTTTGAAGGACACTTCAAGATTTTTATCTTAAAATACAATTCTATACATGGCTGGAAGCAGATTCACCAATTAATTCTGAGTAATTTTCTTTCAACCTTGTTATTCATGTAAACAATTTCAGAAAGCTAGAATTATTTTCTAAATGCATCAGTATGATGCAGGACTAGCATATACTTTGCTTTGTCTAATGGAAAGAGCTTTTAGGCTGTGTAAAAAGCTAGTGATGGAACTGTCAATCATTCAAACAAGTAAATAGCTTTTTTCCTCCAAATTATGCTTTCAGAAGATTTTCATAGCTGCTTAACCTCAGTCATTCACTGCTTGTGAGCTGTTACTTATGTTAAAGGTTCTTTCACTCACAGACAGAAATTTTTATCTCCAGCTATCAGGAAAGTTCCGAGATCCACAGTTCTGCATATTTCTCCAGACTCTCTGAACTTGAACTTCAGACATTAAACCTGGCAAGTACGAACTTTCACCAACACCTGAATACTTTTGAATACATCAATCTCAGCCAGGTCAACCGTCATCTGAAGAACACATAGCCTACAGCCTGCTGGCTGTAACTCAGGAAGCTCCTTTCTCCATGTAACACAAGAACCTGCCTCCACAGACAGTCCTTTAGACAGAGACTTTATCCCATTTGAGCTCATTACACATCTAACAGAGAATGCTACTTGAACAGCTCTGTGAGGTGTCTTTTAGAGCCCAATCCCCCAAGACAATAGGTTAGCCAAGACTGAGAAGGCTGGGCAGGGAACTGACAAAAACGTCCTGGGATTCACACGCCTTCGTGGGCCAAACTAACACGTTATTTTGTAAATGAAAAAGGCTAGTTAGCAGTAGGTAGTTACAAAAGATCTCCTAACAGTTTGACAGTTTGTTAGGCTGCAAGTAATCTGCTAATTTGAGACAATATTGTCTTCTTGGTGTCACTGTGTCAGCTGAAGAGTTTAATAACTCATTCTGTCTCTAGCTGCTTACTGTTGTCCTTCGCGAAATAGGGTATCACACCTTCCAAATCTGCTGCCTATCTGCTTGTATGATAATACACCCTGGCCCATTTTAGTAAAAAAGAAAAGATGTGTCAGAACTGTATTCCAACTATTTAAACTAACCCAGTTTATTTGTGCTCTAGCTGGCAAGAAAGTGCTTATGTCGTGGACCTTAATGAAAACAGAAGAGCTGGTAACCTCTGTCAGTGTAGGTGGAAGTAGAACAAGACAGGCATCTAGACACATTGTTCAGTTTCAGAAGGTTACGTAGTTTTTACTTTTTCTTTTCATTAAAGGTGCACATAAAGTTACTTGTTACTCCAGTATGAATCTGAATATCATACTGCCAGTTTTAAAATGGGAATAGAAATATCTCTTTGCTTCAGAGGACTGTTGTGAACACCAACTGGCTGGTATTTACAAAGCTTTTGTATGTCCATGCTGAGCACCACAAAGGCCTATAAAATTAATAGTTCTGTGTTCATTCTGGGCTGAGGACAGAGAGTAGAAAAAGCACTGACTTCAAACCATGAAAAAAATATGAAGACTAGCTTTGCACTAAAGGTATACAGTCTTCTAATTAATATATTTTGACATATTAAAATAGGTACACAACCAACCCTAACAGCTGCTAATTTTTAAAAATTGCACAAGTAGCTGCGATTTCTTACTATCAGGAGCAATTTCCTCTTAATCATAGCAAAGCTACTTCAGTCAAGTTCTTTGTGATTAGAAGGCACCTTGGACTAAACCACAATCGTCTGGACTAAACAATCTGGACTAAACCACAAGAACAGTACATGGTGACAAATGGTATATACACTGAGGAAAGACATTTGGGTTAGTATTTTCTGAATATTCTAAGTTTACGGAGCATTCTAAGAGCACAGTGTAACAGATGGATGGAGAGAGTATGTCCTGATAAATTACATACTTCTCTGTTCCCATCTGAATTGTAAACCATGATGATACAAGTTATGCTGTGAATAAGTTGCAGTACTCACTTACATAATCTTCTGCTAATGTGAAGTGTTGAAAAAAATGCTTGCTGTTAGCTAGAAGCATGACAGAGTGATTTGAATGCAAGTTAAAAACAGTTAATACTGAAATACTGTCTTTGTAAACAGATTTTGATGGATTTAGCTCTATCGTTTATAAACCAAGAGACTAAACATAAAGTGCAATTAGGATATTGAATGTCTTCGGTACCAAATCCCTTGCAAATTACTACATGAAATACGGAAGCTGTCACTCAGAATTAATAAACACTGCATTTTAGTATTTTATAAGAACAACAGGGTTTTTTTCCCCCACTATTCTCTATTAATACAAATTTTGGAAACATTCCATTTCCCACTTCCTTGAAATGAAGGTATCCAGAACAGCAAATATAAGGCTGGGCAGTTGAAACTGAGGTCTGCTTTTAACTCTGGTCCAGACTTCACTCTCATTTTCACTTTAGGTAAGTCCAGCTGCATTCAGACTGGAACTGGGAATGCTTCCCATGTTATGGATTTCAGTGTGCCTCTTGACTACATAATGGGAGGAGACTGATGGGCACTATCACTTGGAAGTACCACAGACAGGAAACCCAGTCACACAGGATGGAGACAACCTCATGTAGTGCAGGTGCAGCCTTAAACAATCTGTCTTGGACAAAAACCTTGCTAAATTCTAAAACCTCTTTATTAAGTGAGGAAAAATGCAATAAACAGGTTAAAGACTAAAATCAAATAATCGCTATAACCATGAACCATAAGCTGCTGTAATTTACCTTAGGTCTATTGTTCAGTGTCAACTGACACACAGCTAGTTAGTTAGAAATCACAACTAAAAAAGTTATTACCACATGACCCATATTTTATGTGCGCACTGATGTGTGTCAGGAAGTTATATGCAATATGCAGGCTTTTGCAAACAAGTGTAAAGCCCTGTATTCTGACCTTCTCAAAGATCTCGTGTTTCCACACCACCTACACAAGTAGATTGCCTCAAAATGCATATACTCAAACCTTTTCTCTGAGTTGCTGCACTCACAGGGTCTTGAGAGTTCTTTGAAAGGTCATAAATTGCCTTTTATTATGTAAGTACAAGACTGAAAATTCCTCTTCAAAAAATATTCAAAAAAAATACAGATAATGGTAAGGTAGAACTGACTTTATGAAATGAGAGATTTCTAAAGATGTTTGCAATTAAGTGCCCTAAAGTACTGTGATGTTCTCTTTTGTATTTCAGAGCCAGAAGAGATTTTACTTTAAATTACTCATTAATAGAAATAGGGTTTTTTATCTTTGTAAAGCCATTTCTCTCAGTGTAGAAAACTGTGAGATGGGCTCCCTCTAGAGTCTCATCTCTGATACAAACTTTGCATTATAAAAGATTGCATAGGTCATTTTTATGTGCCAACATCCTACTTAGTTCCCTTCCAAAAAAAAAATCTGAGGTACCACTAGTGGAAAAAAACCTTCACATTCCCAGTTAAATAGGTTTATGTATTTGTACAGATCAATTAAATTCTTAATGCAGTGGAGTAAATTTTGTTCAACATATATCTATCAGAAGATCCAAATAAATTTTGAGATATTTCAAAAACCTGAAGCTAATCTTAGAAGTGGAATCCTCTATCTGTATTTTTAAAAAAAATATATTTAAATACATGCATTATGTATATGTAAAAACATCCCTTTCCCTTTGAACACCTCTTAAAATTGTTTCAGTAACTCAAGAACACAGAGCAACCTGGAGTTTGATCTTGTTTGATTCGCATCAGTGGATGCTTTCCCACTGGTAGGAGTATGAGAACATGAAAGAGGATTATAAGCTCCACAGTAACTAGACAAGGGCATAAAAAGTGTGGGTGGACTACTTTTGCCATCAACTAGTGAAAACTCTACTATAACCCATACTCATGGAAGATAGCCAAAGCGGAGGGGAGATGGTGAGCAACAGAGTGAGACTGGGCTGTGTCTTTTTTCCCCACCAAATATGCCAGGGAAACAGAGCTGAAGCATCATAGATGGGGGAGTAGGAAAAAGACTGGCATCATTAGTTTTAATTCTCTGAGCAAAGGGAAATCATGTTGCAAATCTCAGGATATAGTCCCTGACACAATTCCATCAGCAGCTCCATGCAAATATATAGTACCTCTTTCTCCACCTAAAACAAGCAGGAGTGCTGAATCCTAGGGACAAGGAATACAACAATTTTGCCGCAATAAGCTGTTTCACATCACTTTCTATAAACTGGTAAAACAAAAGAAACAAACAACTGAAAAGAACCCACCTTTTGAATGTATAAAATCCCAGTTTAAATGTAGCACTTTCCCAGCCTTGTGTTCTTTCATTTTCTACTCATAGGGAAAGAAAACACAAGATTATAAAATATATTCTATTGTAGATGTGACATTCCCTTCTAGAACAAAGAGATTACTCCTTCCTCATAAACCTGTCAATTACAATTATGTAATTAACATAGCTGCACATATATAAATTACAACCCATATAAACATGTGGATTAAAATCTGTCATTGACAGAGATACTACAAATCATGAATGCCTCCCTCACTTCCTAATGCTAGGATTCAGGCTCTTGTTTTGCTCTACAGTTCTAGATCTAAATCTCACATTGTACTTTTAAAAAAAAAAAAACACACACCACACAAAAAAAAAACCAAAAAAAAACCACACACGAAACCACAACAACCAACAAACCAGCAAACCAACTAGTACAATACTAGATTAAGATGGCTATTAAGTTTTCTTCAGAACAGTTAAGAATAGTTTTCAGATCTTCTTTTTCCCCACTGCAGATTATCAGTTGATTTACATTTTCCCTTTGCAATGTACGAGGTGCATTGCTAGGGCTGCTATCATAGTCATGCTCTGCAGAGTCTGGCAAGGAAAAGATATAACAAATAAAGAGTCTGATATGTTAACCATCTCAGCCTTCCTTAAATTTTTAGGCTGAGCACAGAAAACTCTCTGTACAATCTCTTAAAAAACAACAGCACTGCTTAAAAGACGAATATGTTTCATGGCATCGTGTAGTCCCTTAGGCTTGATACATACATGCCAGAGTTCAGTCAGTTAATAGGACTAGAGGCTCAGAGAGCGACAATATTCTACCAAAGTTTCTCATTTTTTAAAATCACTTTATATTTATGAGTAAACACCAAGACAAATAGAAAAAAAATGCATTACGTCATGTTTCCCTTTATGTTTCACTGCAAAATCACATGTGTAACTATATCACACAAATTTTCATTATCAATGCAGTTAAGGCTTCCTTCTAGTTTCACTTATGACTAAAACAAGCTAGCATCTGTTATTATGGGTTGGAATGGATTGTCAAATATTACATACAACATCGCATATATTTTCAAACACATAATTAATTCAAGCCCTTCTACAAAGCTCACTCTGCCTTGAATTCATATTAGCCTCCTTTCTCCTTTCACAGGTCCTACAGCTCCCCACAAGCTGGGTTTTTTTTAGCATGCTTGGAAGGTAAGGGTTTTTAAAATAACCAAAGGAATGAATCACTATCCATGTAAATTTGTTCAGGGAGAACCCCTTTTGGTAGCTCCATATTTTATTTAAATGGGTTTCAGTCAATGTTCATCCCAAAACCTGGATGTACTGCATCCCACAGTACACCATCAGAAAGCATAGTAACATTTAGTCTGTGATTAAAATAATTTCATGACAACATCCTACAAAAAATATGTTCAAACATGAATTAATTAAGTACTTAGTCTAAACCACTTGCCTACTGATTGCCTTAGGAAATCAGCGGCCACAGGAGCCAAGCCACTAGCCTACCTCCAGCAGGGTAACTTTGCAGCTCCAAGCTCTTATTGAAGCTAGCCCAGCAGACTGTTTGGCCTGGGGCTGAGCTGAGGCTTGACATTTAATATTCCTAACCCAAAACCAAGGCAGCACACTTCTGAGAGCTCTCATTGGTAAGGCAGACAGGATGGAGGCAAAGCAGAGAGATCTGAGCACAATATTTCTGCATCCTAGCTGAGATGAGCACCATGTTTTCTCCCTTCCCAGGAGGCAACAGTTACAAACATCCCTTTCAGCTGAGCCTGATACTTTCTGATCCAGTGCTCTTCATAACGTTACTACTGCTCATCTACCCCACCACTGAGATCAGCACAACCACATGAGCAGAGCTCCTCTGTGCTGCAGTCCGTTTCAGGTAAGTGCCTGCAGTCAAACACCCTTGACTTCGCCAGTGGCAGCCCACACTGCAGCAGAGAAGCAGGTCTAGGGGGGCCCTGAGCCTAGAGGGCACCCGGACCCTCCACCAGCAGATCCAGGTCCCACTGCGAGGCCACACACATAATGCTGTTCTCCAACAGGACTGGGATCTGCCCGCATCTCAGCTCTGCCACTGTGCCAGGGCAGGACCGAGCTGCCCGGGTGCATGGCCACGGCTTCCCACGCCTGCCAGCCCCCAGCACAGCCATGCGGCTCAGCTACAACTACGGCTGGTTGAATGGTGGTTGAATACAGATATTGCAACTTGGTTACTCTAAAAGCAACTACAAAGCTCTTAGTAAAGGCAGCATTTTTGAACAAATGCCAAGTAGTTAAAAATTGCTTACATATTTACAATAAATACCAGAGACAGTCAGGGCTGAAGGATGTTGATTTGCAATCTATGTATGAATGCTAGTTTACATAACAAAGATGAATCACAGTAACTTTGACTTCCACCATATTCTGATAAATTCTTGGATCACGTTAATACATTCCGGTATTTCTACAGCTGTTAAATCTATATACCTCAATTGTACAGGCTTAAGTTCTGCAAGCATTCCTTTTTTTTTTTTTTTTTTTAAGTATAAAGCACTTCAGTGCAGTCATGGGTTTTTTTCTTTTTTTTTTTTTTTTTTAACAAGTGCACAAGAATGCAAAGTGCCAACAGAACTGAGACCATGTGTGCTAAACTGTTTCCTCTCTGAAAAGTATTTCTTTCATAACAGCCATACTAATATCCTTATAATTTGCTTATAAGAAATCATATATTATTACAACCTTTCACCTTGAATATAAATTGAGGACAAAGTTAAAATGAAACTTTTTTTTTTTCTTAATTCAAATATAGCACTTAGTAAAGAAGTTGAAATAAGCTGAGATTTCCAGAGTTGTGAAGAGGACACTGTGACAATTCCCACTGAGTTCATTAAAACTACACCAGTTCATACCACAGGGGAAAAAGTTCTCTGTTCAGGATCCAGCCCAGCATCAAGATTTGGCATTTTGACTTTAGCACATACATTTCTTGCAGGAGTCTCAAGTGCAAGCTGACTGAATTGATAGATGCTTTAAAAAGTTAATGTTTATTAGAAATCTTCATGTTACTACAATTTCAGCATATAAGTTAAAACTATATGATGATTCAGAACATGAATTAGGAATCTATTTATGAATTATGAATTTTAACAGGAGCACAGGGAACAATTTTAAAGGAATATAGATAAAAATAATATCATTAACATCAGTTTTAAATGAATGAGCCAAGCTTAGTTAGTTAGTTATTATTAATCTGTGAATCACAGAAATTTCAAATAATATATTGGGTTTATCCATCAGGCTTTAAAACATTCTCTTTTCATCAAAAATTATAAATACAAAGTAAATAAATGGACAACACAAATCAGTTCTGAATTCTATGTACTATCTCAAAGGTTTAAACTGCAGCACCTTGTACAGTCAGATGTATAAACAATGATATATGTCATACCAGTGGAAGTGAATGCTTTTTCTCACCATGTTGCCTTCAGAAAACAAACTAAGCATGATACCTAACAAAAAAAAAAACCCAAACCAACATTGTAAGTTAAGACAGCTACAATATAGGTAGAAGAGATCATGTTTAATACAGCACGTAAGTGTATACAATTTGATGATCCAGTTATTCTAGAACAGGTCCATAATGAATAAACATTTATCTACTTGCGAAGTGGGAGGGACAGCAACATCGCTGCAAACAACAGCAGTCAAACACCTGTTCCACCCTCCATTCGTAAAAACACTAAATAAACCCAGAGGAATGATCAAAGGGAGGATGATTTTAAATCTCAGTGATAATTGAACGGTTGTGATTCTAGTTTGCAAAGAAGCCGCCACAGAGTTTGCTCCTACTGTATATGAGAACGTATAGAGATTTGTTGAAGACGTGGCTTCCACTACACGCTGCACGTTATAGTACAGGTTACAAGAAATGCAAACAGCCATGAGGAAATACTGAGGCACAAAACCAAGCAGAATGCAATTGTGACAGACTTGTATGCTGACAAGGGGAGGTACCCTGCATAAACAGTACCCTACAGACCCTACAAATCCCTTGACCTGAAGAGCATTTACAGAAATAATGCTTATGATGTCAAAGAAGCTATTTTTGTGAAAAAATGTTCATCAGTGAGAGTAAAAGATCACAACCTAAATATGAAAACCACTAATCTTTAAATAACTAACCCAATATGACCCTAACAGTCACTTTCACTGCCTTCGACAGGCATGATTTGGTATCATCTAGCCAAAAAAAGGTCCAACCCTGCTTCCTTCAAACCAATTTGCCTAATCACTGACTCTTCTTTCTCTTTCGTAACTTTTGTCTCTGCTTCCCGTGAGCAGAGCTTCTCCTAGTCCAAGTAGCTAAATTTGGACTAAAGGGTATGCAGGGAATAATGGATGAACCCATGAATGGAGAGCGGAAAACCTGGGCTTCAGCCTGGAGCAAATCATTCAGCCACACATACACACGCCCACACTATCAGACCTAATGTTGAAGAACAAGAAAGCTGTGCAGTGAAGGGAGGGAGTAGGACAAAACCAGACTTCTCTCATTTCGGCCTAATTCATATCATCGACTTAAAGTCAAACAATTTGACTTGCTGTTCATGGGCCATAGCACATGGTTTGTGAAGATGGGAAACCTTAGTGCTGTGGTAAAAATGCTTTGTTTTCTCTCCAAACAGTGCCAGACAGCTCGGAATTGCTGAAAAGGGGCCAGTGCAGCGTGCAGAGTGGCAGTAAGCCAGCAGAATTAGAGTAAGATGCTCAAAATCTGAAACCCCCAAAGGGAAGTTTAAATGATAAATGAGATGCAGCAAGCCCATCATGCATATTGACTAAATAATGTGAATAGTAAGAACGGCTTCTGTTTGTTAGCTTTTTCTCTCTTTTTTTTTTTTTTTTTTTTTTTGTGCATTGACAGATGACTGCCACTGCTATGTGCTCTCCAAAGTGGCACATCCATCATCATTTTTTAAAGTTTCTGCTTTGGTTTTAGACTTTTTGAAGAGCTGCATGGTTGTTATTCTTCTAGTCTCTTTAATAAAAACTCCTTCAAGGATACTAGGAACTGAGTCATCAATATTTAAAACATCAAATGTTAAAAATACTCCAACAACTCTACCATCTGCCACACTGTGGCAATTTGCATGCCCCCCTGTATGTGAAGTCTCATTTCAGGAGGTGTGGAGCTCTTTAAGACCTAGTCAAGTTTATGGATGTATTGTGTACAAATTAGTCATGCTTGTCCTTAAATTATTAGTGAATTAGAGAGTAGGGGAAGCCAGGAGTTCTGGAATCAAATCTGTCAACATTTTTAACCTTTTAGTGGACTATAGTGAAGCCATCTCTGACTGTCTCCTTGGCGAATATGTCTGGAAATCCTATAAAATATTGTAACTTGAAGCTTATTTCAAAAAAATAAATCATCCTATTTAGACTTACAAAAGCATCACTGTTAACACTTCATAGTTTTATAACGTCTGTATTCAGTACATTAAAATTGGTATAAAGATTTCTGGGAGGCCATGAGAAAACAAAGTGAGGCGCAAATCCCTGGAATGTACAAGGGAAAAAAACTTTTTATAATACCATAATCAGGAATGTAAATGTAAAAGATTAATGACTGGCAGACCAAGTCAGACAGAAAATATATTTTTGCATTCAAGATCTGAGAAGAAAGCCTTAAACAGGAAACTTCTGCCCCCGCAGCCATACCTCATTTTATCTCCTCATCTTTTCTAAACTGTCAGAAACTGTCCTTCTGATAAGCACCTTACAATCTCCAAATACACTTGAATGTTAATGTCAAATGAATCTCTGTCTGCTTATAAGGCCATGCTCCATTTACAGAAGATTTTGAAAGCCTGCTAACAAGACTATGGAATTGCTGGTGGGCTCCTTTGAATGTTCAGGATTTAGTTTGGATTGGGCAGGTGCCTTTCATCTGTGCAAGGGTTCCCCAGGAATTCTGCCACTGGGAATGACTGAAGATACATATCCTTTCCGATCACACTCCTTCTCCTGCCAGCTCCACATAACATGAGTTCATGTTGATTCTTTAGCAGCCTGCAACAGGAATTAGTTTGCGGACACCATGCTCTGAAAGAGCTGTATCCTATGACACTTTCAGCTACTAAGCATCGATGAAATACTTTGCAGGAAAAGGCCCAGCTGATGAATGGAAAAAAATAAAACCCAGTTCCTCCTAAATTATCTACCATGAATCATACAAAAATGTTCAAACTGTCACAGTCTACTTTAGCTTTTGATCTTCTTTAAACTGCCAGTAAGAACAAAAAAAACCCTAAATGACAAAAATCAGTAAGTTAACATTCAAAATGTACTAAAACGAAGAGAATTTCTGCTCAAAATCCTCTTCATTAACAATTATTGCATATTTCAGTGCAGAAAAAAAAAAAGTCCTTCAGAAAGCTGAATGCTAATTTTAAAGCAATTAAAAATGCATAGATTTTTAAATTACAAGAAATGGCTCTGTAACATCTTGACTATTTAAACAAAAGCAGATGGTTTACATGACTTTACTGCTTAATTAAACATTTTATATATTCTATAAAATTATATCTGATGGCATTCTTTCCAGTTGCCTTCCTAAATTTAAATTACCAAGTAAATTTATGTGTGCACCATATTAACCAGAAAATTTATTAAAATATTCATATGAAATACCAACCTAGTTTCTATTTTTTAATACATGTGAAAAGTCTAACTGTCCACCTCTTTCTTATTTCTTCTTCATGATAATATTAACATTTTTTCATAATTCTACTGGGTTTCTTTATTTTAAATACTCCTCATTTAAAAGCCAGTATTTTAATTTTCCCTTCCTATCCCCTTTACAAAACCAAAAAATAACAAAACATTAAAAAAAAAAAAATTATTTTATGAAGACCTTAAAATCTTGTTTGGAGTTGAACAAGGTATAGGTATGGATGCTACTATGATAATGATACAACTACTGATGAGTGTGAAAGATGTGAGAGATGATAACAAAGAAGGTTTAAAGAAATTGCTTGAAGCCATGAAAGACAGACAAGTGGGAAAAGGTACGCTGTCCTCAAGTTCCCCAGAGGAAAATAAAATCAGATTACATAGTTCCACAAAGCCAGAATCACATAGTTGGGAAAAAATGAGGGATGCAAAGAAAAGACTGAGTTTTCATAAAATCTTTACCGAGTACAAATTTGATGTGATGATTCCAGCAAAAAGAAGGGTTTCACAATTATTCTCTATAGTTACTGACATGACTTTTTAAAGCTGATTCAAAATAAACATAGTAAAAGGTAGAAATAAACAAAACAACAATATAATGACTGAGCTAGGGGCTTGTTTAACTGTGCAACTATGAAAGACAACCTTAGATTAGAATGAATTTCATTCTGTTCTCATGGCTTATAGTTCAAATTGATGAGAAAAGGTAACATCATTCATTGTGTGCATAAATGGCCCTGCTGGTTACACTTCAGTATGATCCTTACGTATGCAGATGACAAATACCTGTCACAAAGTGAAGAATGAAGTTGCTTTTAAGTGACTCATAAGTCATGTAAAGTCATGAGGGTCACAAGTCATTACGTCTTCCACGTAAACCAGAAGCTCTAGCATTAGGGCATGTTGCACATTTTAAGATACAGCAGATTTTCCTGGTTCTTTCTGGGCATTTTGTTCAGCACTCTGCAGCTCAGAATTCCACAAAACTTTGGGCACCTCACCTGCTCTTCTTGACTCAACACAAGCCCATACCAATGGGCAGGGGAGCAAAACAAAACATTAACAGCTATGCCTTAACTGATGAGATGCAGCAATGTCCCAGCACAGTTCTTGATATATGACCAGTACGGTGTAGAGAGAGATATAATCCTATTTTCCCATCTAGACATGCAGACATGTATTTTGATTAAAAACAGCAATTGCAAAAGAAAAAAGGCATAATTTTGAATAAATCAAAATATCAACGTGAAAAAAAAATGCAGTAATATGATAAAACTAGGATAGTTAACTGTTAAAGTGAACAGAATCCTTAAGACTATAATAGGAGTGTCTGCTTCCCATCTCCTTTAACACTCAAATTGGGCAGTCAAAACTGCTGACAAAAAGAACAGCAGAATAACTCATGGAACTCACTACCATTAGGAATTAAAGAAAATACTTTAGTGAATATTTTTTGTCATACATTATTTAAAAAAAAAATAATTTAAGTTGTTGTTATTATTAAGGTTTTAATCATGACTGAAGATGAAGAAATGTGTATTCTTGTATTCCTCTTTCCCACAATAGGTAGTTCGTTGCCTTCTAGCTGCATGTGAGTTCAGAGAGAGAACTGATTTCGCTTACCTAGGAGTTGCTTATATTCCCCTAAGTGAAGCTTGGGCAGAAGGAACACTTGAAATTTACACTAAACTAACTTAGGACTGACACAATTCATATGCTTTAGCATGCATTCTTCCCTTAATACCTCTGAGATGCTTTATGTATCGCTGTGTGCTAAATGAACCTTTAACAATTGCAAGACAACATCCCCATCCCCTTCCAAGTCACTGAATACGCACATAGAGAGAAATGTGGCAACAAAAAGTCAGTCTTTCTATAAGTCTCATTTAATATAATTCCCAAAATTGAAAAAAAAAAAAAACAACAAAGGAACCATCCACTAACCTACTTTGTCACACAACCATTAGGAAGGAAATATAAATGTTTCAGCAGATATGTTTTTCACCATTAGCTTGACAAATGTTTTGATTTCTCCAAGTTTGTAATAACACAAAAATTATAAACGTATTTCGGAGGTACACTCTACTGGAGGTTAATATTTTTGTCTTTGTTGACTAAACAGTTTGTTTCCCCAAATATTTCACAGTGACAAGGTTTGTTCAGATGAAGCTGAGAAGCAGACACAGAAAGCACGAATCAATTCACTTTCAACACGAGTTTCTCTGTCAGCTTGGCGCCGGCTGAAGTATCTAACGCACCTTTGGCTTTGCCTACATAAACGAGAGTAAGTTCAGAGTAAACCTTAAGACTACTTGACATCATTTCAAACAAAGCAAGCACATGGAGGGGCAAACTGCAAGAAATTCCGGATTATAGACATTGCAACGTAATCCAGAATTATCTCTGAAACAGAAAATTCTTGCAAAGACTTCTTGCAACGTGTATGTGTTTGAGAACCTGCTTTCCAGGCCCTGTTCTTAAAACCAAGAAATGTTTCGTCTCCACAAATAATAACCGGTAGCAAGCTCAACAGTTCTCAGCCATGCTAGAACTTGCAAAGGGCACCCCACCCCCAAGCCGAGTGGGGTATCCCTTCCAGTCCCCTCAGAACCGGGCCCGGGGCTCAGCGCTCCGCCTGCCGCCGGC
>NW_020799108.1:1405093-1412076 GCF_003259725.1 Athene cunicularia
GGCTGCTGGCGCCGAGCGCGCCCCGGTCCTTTCGGAAGAAGTGTCCCCCTGCAGCACTAAAAGTAAGTTTGAAAAAGTGAGCCCTAGTAAAACCGCTTTTTTTAGTGTGATAGAAGTGGCTGGTCTCTAGTGTCATTCAGCAAAGCTTTGCGGGGTTACCTCACGCATAATGTACATAATAAAGAGATGGCCCGACACTTGTGTGCTAGCCAGAAAGCAGGTCATCGGCCTCCAGGAGGCTTCGTGTTCGTGTGCAGCCTGCACAAGCTGGCGGTGGGCTTCTCTGCTAACGTATATTTATTGAATAAGTAGGAAACTACTTAATTGTTTCTTCCTCCCTTTTCTTCTAGGTTGTAACTTTTGCAGTACTTGTGACATGAAGGAGGACCACCAGCATTTTGAAGAAACTCTGTCACAAGTACAGCTGTATCCCTGAAGAGTGCCAGATTTACTGGAGACTTCTTCCCAAAGCCTGCTTGAATTGGAACCTGTAAATTTTCCAAAAGCTTCATAATGGAGTCCTTAGTATCCAGAGGAGATTATATTAGATATTTCAAAAGATCTTTATTGCTGGTTTTAGTATGTGTAATAGTTCTTGTGTGCACTGCTCAGGACTACTATAGTTTACTTGGAGTAACCAAAGAGGCAAGTAGTAGAGAAATACGACAGGCATTCAAAAAACTGGCATTAAAGTTGCACCCTGATAAAAATCAGGTAAGTTACATCTTAAGTTACAGTAAGCTACGGATCAAAGCCGTTGAGTTAATGGATCGTAATGTTTAAATTAAAACCACTTTTTGGTTATCTAAAGTGTTTCTCTGTTCTTGTGAATTAATGTAACCACCTGATAACATGGTTCAGCTCAGACTTTCTGAAGAGAAAATTTCCTAAAAGGTGTAGATTGAACATACATGGTTGTGTTGAATTTGGGCCGTATTAAATTGCTTTAGTAAAAAAAAAAAAAAAGGCAAAAATCCAGGTCATTTATTTTGTGATTATATTTTTGTAAATAGATGAAAATTTATGTCTGTACCCTATTACCTTGTTGGCAAACTGATGAGTTTGTCACTTTCCATTGAGCTTAGGGGAATTTACTGTTTCCCTAACATGAAGTCTCATCTAAGCAGCAAACGCCACCAGCCTGTATTGAGACATCAATCTCCAAGTATTGAATGGGACTGCCAAGGCCTAGGGAGGGTAATAAGGAGCTCTAGAATAACAAGAGAGAAGACTGGGAATGGCTCAGTCTGTGCTACCATATTTTCTGAAGTACAAAGACATCACTTTTAAATTTAAACATCATCAGTTTTTCCTCAAAGTTTCCTGAAATAACCAGAAATTCACAGGAAATATGAGGGTCTGGATCTTTATACATGCAACTACACATGCACGGAGCCTGGAAGACAGTAATGTTCCATATGAGCTCAGGACCCTCCTGCACAGAGTATGTTGAAGCCTCTGGAGGCACGAATGTTTTGTAATGGATTTGAACATGGCAAAGCTCAAAGAGAAAGCCAAATCTCAACAAAGTTAGAAATGCCAACTTGTAGCTATTAACTGCGAGTTTTGTTTTCCCTGTGTCAATACCTTCAAACTTAATAACATTTTGGGTCAGATTCTGTAGTTTCCAAGTATGCAAATACTACTAAAGATTTCTCAATTGGTTATTTTCAACATTAAAGGTGATATTTAGAACATGAAGCTATTACACAAATTCCATAATGGTAATTAATTTCCTGTGTATCTAGGTAAATAAGTCAAGAATCTTCAAGAAAAAAAAAATCTTTTGAATGAAATGTGTAAGCAGAAGTTAAAAGGGTGGGAGAGTGCTGCAGATTTTGCTCATCACTGTTATACTGCACCAACTCGGAACTCAAACTGATGTTCATAATGCATTTGCAGATTTTTCACCGGTCTAATTCTAAAGATACCTAGAAGCAGAATGCTTTTTAAACAAAAAAGAGGGCCTCTATCTACACCATATAATAAGAAGCCATGAATCTGTCTCTATAGCAGAGACTTTCAAACTGGATGAGTAGGGACTCTAGGGGAGTAGAAAAGCGTACAAAGTAAATGGTAAGTCTTCATTCTTGACTACTTATTTCTTTTCTTCCATTGAAGAAATAGAGTTGAAAGAAGAGGGATCACTGGAGAATGTAACAGCCTCCTACCAGCTCCTTTTGTATTGCAGTTAGTACCTTAGTGGGGATGAAGAAATGAGAAGATGCATCTGGCTTCAAGAAAGTAAAATTTTAATGTAGTTTGCAGATCACTGTGTAATGTCTGCTTCCATCACAACTGACATCCTAAGTAGGGATATAAAAATATTTCCAAATGCTATTTTCTCAGCATTACACTTACAATATGGTTTATTAATTAGTTACTAATTATAGTTTTCTTTACCTAGAATGATCCAAATGCACATGAAAATTTTTTGAAAATAAATAGAGCATATGAAGTACTTAAAGATGAAGATCTACGGAAGAAGTATGATAAATATGGAGAGAAAGGTCTTGAAGATCAGCAGCAAGGAGGTCGTTATGAAAGCTGGCACTTTTATCGCTATGATTTTGGTGAGTTATATGTCTGTGATGTGCTTAAAACCGTCACAATTAAATGGAATATTCAAATCTGTAACAGACCTTTTTACAGATTAATGACTGCTCTGTTTTTCTCCTGTAGCTGTTTTCTTGCTGCTGACCCAATCATTTCCTTACCCTGTAAATGGCTACCCAAAAATACCAAAAATTCGATAATCTATTTACCTAGCCTTTTGTTCCTACTGCTTACCTTTTTATTGGTCACCTAACTTCTTGTTCATTTTTTTTTTAAATGCAAAGCTTTTTTGTCCACTTAAATTCCTGTGGTAATGTTTCATCAGTATCCCTTTTAACTCTTTAGTGCAGGAAGACCTTTTTTGTTCAGATAAAGTCTTCTCAAGTGGATTTTGAGAGGTTTTTGCACTGTTGAGCCTATTTTATATGCAGTTATATGATTAGAGATCAGTAAAGAGCTAGTAGAAAATTAAAAAATAACAACAGAATCATACCTAAAATGATCTTGAGACAAGTTATTTAATGCTTATCTCAACAAATTTTTAGGTGGCTCTAGGGAAAGGCTGGGATGAACCATTCTCAGAGCTGCTGTAACAGGAGTAAGCTTAAATAGGGAGCTGACGAACATGGCTTGGCTGATATGAAAAGAAGAAGCTGAAATGAACCTCCACCATGGCAAAATTTTTTTCTGGTGTAGTTTGATTTAGGATGTCACAATCTCTAAAAAATTAATGTCTGTACAAATTGAAACTGAATAAACCAGAGGCGCAACTATCACAAGAAAATATGGAAATTATCCTAGAACTTCAGGCAGATAAAACTTCTTAAATCTCTTTATCTGCCTGAAGTTGCACTGCTTGATTGAGAAATAATATCCTTGAATATTTGTTAACCAGCTATTTGGAGAGTATCTATAGTTATATTTTTACATTTTATAAGTGTGTGTGTATATATATATATAAATATAGATATTTTTATATATGTATGGGTGAGTCTATGTATTATATTACTTGATATGTAGATGGATAGTAATATGGCACCTCTAGAAATTAATTTCTCTCATTATTTATTTGCATGTAATACTTGTATACCTCAGGTGAAATGGCATCTCACCATGTTAGGTACTGTAAAAGATCTGTAGCCATAATAGCATAATATAATGATATTTAATAGTATTTTTAGTATCGCTGCACTGCCTTTCTTGCGTACTTGAAGTAGTAGACTTTTTTAGTGATGTTGTAGGTAGGACTGGTTAGAAAAGCAGTCTTCCTTACCTTTATTCTGTCCACTTTATTCCACTGTGTTCACACCTTTGGTTAGTGGGAAAGCTTCTGGCTGACATGCCTTTGTGATCTAAACAGTTTAGATAACCAGAGGCTGAGAGAAGAAGTGAAAGTTTACAGACACTACTTATAGCACTCTCACTGAGAGCCGAAGCTTCTTGAATTTTAATCTGGCAACCGGTTGATGGTATTTCTAATGCTCTTGTCATAACACTGGTAGTTCAAGTTCTCTGCTCACTCAGTGGCTGGTCTACTAAAACACCAAAAGAACTGCTCTGTTCTGATGGTGGTTTCTGTAGCATGAGGGTGTGGGAGTTAGTAAGAGATTAAACTAAGTTTACTTATTGCTAAGCAAATACAGCTTTGTTGTAAAAACTATCTTTGCAAGCTTACTACTTAAGGGTACTGTCTTCCGTTTTCTGTCTTGTGAATAGATGGTAGTTTGTTTCTTCATTTTAAAGATGGCAAAAATAAAAAGCAGTCGTTGGGTTTTTTTAATAGGTATTTATGATGATGATCCTGAAATTATAACGTTGGATAGAGGAGAATTTGGTAAGTTTGAAATAAATAACTATTTGTTTGACAACATGGCAACCCAAAGTAACAATTTTTACATTCTGAGCTCTGTATCTATAGAAGTCTATTACATATCTAGACAAAAAACTGTCAGAAAATCTTCAGATGAGTAAAACAAAACAAAAAAAGTGCCCCTTAACGCTTCCTGGTAAATCCTAGTTAGCAAACGGATCAATATCAATAAACAGTTTAGATTAGGTTTGAAAGGTATTCTTGGAGATCTGTAAGAGGAAATTATTTGAATTAGAATTTTGTTTCTCCTAATTTATTATTACTACTTTTTCTATTCATTTTTTTCTGTGAAATCCAGTCTTGCACAGAGGTTCCAGACCAGAAGGTGATACCAGATACTAAAAAACACAGCTAAGCAAAACAAGGTCAGGAAAGATAAAGCTTTCAGTGAGGCTATCATCCAGTTTTTTTCTTTCAAAGTTATAGCCAAGATGTTTATAACTAAAAGAGACTAGAGAGAAAACACACTGGATTTTGTGTGATTGTTTTCATCTGCATTTTGAGTACAGTTTCCTTTTCACAGACTAGATCTACATGCTGAACCAGTTTTGTAAACTGTTCTGAGAGCAGAACCTCATGATGGTCTCCATGAGAACCTGGTCTTGCTTTGGTTAATTGATTTGCAGAATCTACACATTCCTGAGTTGTCTTGTTTGCGAGGATATTTTAATATAGGCAAATACAACTTAGAAAATTCACTATAAGAATTATGTCCAAAAATAATGGAGAGTCTCAAAGCCATGTAATTCAAGCTGATAACCACTGCGTGTGTATATTTTGTTGCCATTGGGGGTTTTTTATAAGCAAGAGTATTTAAATATGTTTCCCTTGGCTTTCCTAGTAATTATATTAACTGGGATTTTTAAATTGCATTTTCATGTATTAGACAGGGACCCTACATAAAAAGATTGCCTAGTGGAACCCAGAAAACACGTGAAGTGATATAAGGAAATGGAAAGTTCTAGTAGGTAAAAGTCTTTTAGAACCTCTATTTTGTTTTTAAGGTAATGGGACAGAATCTAGCTGAAATGTGTGATAGTGTAGTCTGTAGAGAGTGTGTTCGTTGTTAATTAATGGAACAGATGTTGAAAGTCAGGGTGCTGATATCCTCTGAAATATGATTTTTGTGCACTTGCCTAGAGCAGCAAGTATGTGCAAGTGAGGTGCAATCTTTATCCCATCTGAATTACTGTGTCTGCCATTAATACTTAATTCTGTTTAGTTAATTTGGGGGATAACAATACAGTAAAAATGCACATTCTAGATATAACTACATTGTAGATATGTATTACTTAAGATTTTCTTCTCTTCCATCTAGATGCTGCTGTTAACTCAGGAGAACTGTGGTTTGTGAATTTTTATTCTCCTCGATGCTCCCACTGCCATGACTTAGCACCTACGGTATGTATAACAAGCAAATTAACTCTGAAAATTCATTGGGTTTAACAGCATAGAACTTAATGAAGTGGATTTTTACACTGAAGCTGAAACCAAAGACAAAAATTTAAGATGCCAGGAATAAAACGTGCTGATTTTTCATTATATCTTTAAAGGAAAATATCCTCCTTTTTTTTTTTTTTCCCCCTTTTTTCTAGTGGAGGGAGTTTGCTAAGGAGATGGATGGAGTAATACGCATTGGAGCTGTCAACTGTGGAGATAATAGAATGCTTTGTCGAATTAAAGGGATTAACAGTTATCCCAGTCTGTATGTTTTCAAAACTGGAATGGTGAGTGATAAAACTTTTAGAAGCACTTTTAGGAAGATTGAAATCTGGAAGAGTGTTATTATTTCTCTAATACTTGTTCAATCGTTATATAAAGATCTTTATTTTAATCTATTACTTCCTTTAAATAAATTGCTTTTTCTCTTCCTTCACCTTGGTTGAATTAATTTAGGAAGTTAACTTTAAAAATAGATATGTGGCGCTTAACACTGTTTTTTTGAACCATTTTACCATGCAACAAGCACTTCTGATTTGGGGAGGTGTCAGCAGTGTGCTATAGTAAAGCGACATGTCTACTTAAACAGTTTCTCTTACGGTATTGTAATGGACTTTTAAAATACAAAGAGTAATCTGTGGTTTTGAGTCTAAAGAATATGACCACATACCTAAAGAAACTTGGAAATTCCTTCCACAATATTTCCTCCATGCTAGCTGCATTACGCACATCATGCTTTATAGCTGCTTAAGTAGTGGTACCAGGGGTGGTGTACAAATTGTGCTTGAATAGTTGGGTACATTTTGACGATAAGATTTGAGAGTTTGAGCGCAGAGGTTGTGCATATACTAAATGGAAGCAATTTTTATGTAAATAGAAATATAGTCATTCAGAGTTGGGGTTTCCAAGGCTAAATTATTCTAGTGTTGCTGGACTAGGAAAGAAATCACATTTAAATAAAAGATTAATTTCAAACATTCTAATATGGGAGGGAGAGAACAATTAGAGCTAAGGTTTGTAGGGGGTTGGGGGCTGTGCAGTTGCGTAAGCACTGTAAAAAAAAAAAAAAGTAGGATTTGGGGGTGGCTTTTTTTTTTTTTTTTTTTTTTTTTTTTTT
>NW_020799108.1:1412126-1505894 GCF_003259725.1 Athene cunicularia
CACAGTCACTGAGCTATGGGCAGGTAATGTTCATGTATTTTGCTTGGGGTGTTGTTCTTGAAATTGCTTTTACAAATATGGCAGAAACTAGGTCTACAACTGAATCTGTTAACTGTTGCTAAGTGTTATTTCTAAGATTAAAAATAGTTCACTGTAATTGGCTCATATAAACATAAAACCTTGTTTCATAGTTACCTTTAACTAGTCACAAACTGATGCAAATTGTTTCACTCTTAGGAAACTTTGTTAATGCCATTGAAACTTCATTTGCTTCTGGTGTTGGTTGGCTGATCACCTTCTGTGCTGAACGTGGGGGTAGGTGTATTCAATACTTTTCAAACAGGGCAAACAAAACTTTTGATAGTGGCATAATCCCTTTTGCTTTTAATAAAAAAAATACAAAGCATCTTAGATGATCGCAGTATTTTGACTGTGGGTCATTTAAGTTCAGTTTTAGAGGCAGTTTGACAAAAGGGACATTAATAGATTATGCTGTTGTGCTTCTGCAGCATCATGTAAGTCTAAACCAGCACTCAAGTGTAACCTCTGAGGAAGGGAACTGGCAGAACAGACCTTTATTTTCAGTTTCCAGTTTAAGATCAAATGACAGATACTGCATAGGTGCATGCCAGCTTGTCATGATAGCTGAGTAGAAGCAAGGATGTACTTCCCCTTTAAACCACCAATATGCAAAAATTAGTTGAATATTTTCTTTGAAGAGGTTTGGACCTAGTAATTGGCTCTTACCATTGATGTCATGACAGTGTTTAGATTTACATTATTTTTTCTATCTGTTTGTCACTGGCTTTCTTGCACTCAGTATTGGATACAGTATATGAGAAAGTTGCCTTCATTAGCTGGTAGAGCTAAGTAAATGTGCTACACCTTTGACAAACAAAGATTTCTCGGTTTTATGAAGAGACCTTTGTTCTGTGAACTGAATAACCAGAGCTGGACTTGGATTTACATCAAGTAGCAGTCCTTTTGTTAAGTTTTCAACATTGGTCCAGTTAAAGTGAGGTTGATGCATCTTATTTCGGAAAAAAATCTGCATCAGAAGGTCAACTATTCAAAGTCTGGATGGGTAATTAGAGCATATAATGTTTTTATTATAATGAGTTATTATTTGAATCACAGAAAATTGATATTTCCATTGAAATCTCATTCCAAGATGGTATGTAGTTACCTCTTCTGGGTTCTTTTTAAACATTAAGGTGACATTTGAAAGGTCAGTCTTAGTATAGCAAATAATATATTAAAATTTTCAAAATGAGAATTCTGTGTTGGTGACTCAAGGGAACATTATTCATTTTATTTTTAACTTAAGAGTAGACAACCATCAAGTGATGATTACTAGAGGTTACAACTTGAAGTCACTGAAATATCAGATGAAGAGCCAGGAAGCATGGCTCTTGAAATAGCATACCTTTGTAGGGAGGAAGGGGTAATTCTAAGCAATAGTAGGTTTAGTGCACTAATAATTTGAAGTTTTATGTTTGTAAAGAAATCATTTTTATTTTGCAGATTGCTTGAGTTACCAAACACGCTTTAAGCTAGCTGGCATGTTGGTAAGCAGCATTTCACTTTGAAAGCATTACCTGTTATACTTAAAACAACAGAAGGGAAAGCATCAAGTCGTAGCTAAAACTCTCACAGAATTTAGTGGAACCAAGATTTCACCCATTAATTTTCAGAAGAGTGAAATATTTTGACTTAGTAGCTATTGGAATAACTAACTTTTTTAATTTTCTAAAATATGAATGAATGTTAACTAATGAATTACAGTGTCGTTTCTTTTAATTTTCTAAATGTTATATCTAATTGCTTATGTTGGGATTTTCAAAATCATTTCTGAACCTGAAATTAAAAAATACTTTTTGGTTTTGTTTTGTGGTTGTGTGTGTTTTGTTGTTACAGGAAGGTCTTGTTAATGTAGGCTGGATGGACTGTGGCACCCAGGGTGAGCTTTGTGATAATTTAGATATCTCATCTAGTACTACAGCGTACTTCCCACCTGGAGCCACCATAAATAACAAAGAGAAAGGAGGTGTTTTGGTATGAATGTTTCTCAACCATTCTGTATTTAGATAAAATAAAGTGATGACAGTGACCAAGGAATGCATAAATAATTTCCACATTGACTATGTAGAAATGAAAATATGTTTTTTTTCTTCTTTCTTCTAAGCTTATACACCCTGGTATGAGTTTATATGCCTCCTGGCTTCTAAGTCAGGGATCCCTGGAGGTAGTCCCCAGTTTGCTGGTATGCTGGGAGAGCGAGCAGGAGCACACTGCAGTAGCAGCAGCATGTAGCTCTGCCTACCAGCTCCTTGGGAGCCTCCCTGAGCAGCTGTAGGAATCCAGGGGTGGCATGTGCTCTGTGACAGGCCCAAGAGCCAGTTCTAAAGCTGCTACCCAGCTACCCTGGGCAAGCTTGGGAGTCTCTTCTAAGTAACAAGTGATAGGGCAAGAGGAAATGGCCTTAATATGTGCTAGGTGAGGCTTAGATTGGTTATTAGGAAAAATTTCTTCACCAAAATGGTTATTAAGTATTGGAACAGGCTGCCCAGGGAAGTGGTTGACTCACCATCCCTGGCGGTATTTAAAAGATGTGTATATGTGGTGCTGAGGGACATGGTTTAGTGGTGGATTTGGCAGTGTTAGGTTAACAGTTGGACTTGATGATCTTAAATGTCTTTTCCAACCTAAATTATTTTATGATTTACCATGTGCCCCCAGTTTTTATTCCAGGAAGAATATGCCCCAGCTATCACAAGTTTGAGAAATGCTGCTCTGAAGGGAGTACTGACATGTGTGATAAAAGTACTCCTACAATGTCTGTCGGTACAGATTATGCTGTTTGGCTCTATTCTAATATTGCAACCTCCTCCTACATTTGTATGGGAGACATTTCTCCGCTTGAAGCATGGCTTGTTCCTTTATTGTCACTACTGTTACCTTTCAAAAGAGGAAATTAATTTGTGACTTACCTACTTTCAACCTTTGTAACTTACCAACTCTGAGTTACTGATTCGCATAACTTCCTAAATTTTAAAAATTACTGAAATTTAAATCTGTACGGTGCAGTTAAGGAATGCTGTAAGACTAGGTTGGAGATCTTGTAAACTTAATTGTAAAATTTGGTTTGAAATTTGAATTTGAGACTTTTAGCCCCTGTTTTGGCAAAATATGGTATCTTTAATATTGCAAGAAAACAAAGTAAAATGCATTATTCTAAGATTGATGTCTGTGATCAAATAACATACATAATCTTCAGCTGATGGAATAAATCAGAATAATTTCCCTGACACTTCGACTACTAACCATAAACAATCAAGGTGATTTTTGTAATTCCTTATAATAAATATAGCTAACTTTCTTTCCTAGTTTCTTAACTCCTTGGATGCCAGAGAAATATATCAGGAAGTAATGAAGCATCTGCCAGACTTTGAAATTATCTCTGCAGCATCATTAGAGGTAAATCTTTAAAAAATTTTAAAGCTTTCTTTAAATAATGTAAAATGTAATGATAAAAAAAATACAAAAATACATTTTTCAAATCCTGTTGTCACAGCAAACTTCTATTTATTTAACTGAATTTTTTTTTTCCTCTGTAGCCAGAATTATTTAACATGGTTTGTCTATGTTTGTTTAGCAAAACAACTAAAGTAAGGGGTGAGGGTGTATTTAATAGGAAGATAGAAAACCACAGAAATTGCCATTGCAACTCACTCTGCAATTGTAACATTCTTGTTACTTTTTACATCAACTACACTTGTATAGAACTTCACTTTGAATGCATTTTGTCAGTAATGTAAAAAAGAAAAAAATGCTTGTTAATCCATGATAAATTATGTATGAATTGAAATTAGAAGTCATAAAATTTCCTCATCTCTTGGAGAGAAAAAAAGACAAAACCTCGTTTCACACCTGTAGTAGCACTTAGCAGCTTGATCTACAATAGGAAATGCACATGGAAACAAAAATTATAGAGGGTGTTGTGGTTTGAGCCCAGAGGGCAACTGACCCACCACACAGCTGTTCACTCATGCCTTCCCCTCCCAGTGGTGGGAAGGAGAAAAAGGAATCAAAAAAGCTTCGGAATGGAGATAAGAATGGGGAGGGATTGATCACCATTAACAGTCACAGGCAAAAGACAGACTTGTTAGGGGAAGAAAAAGAGCATCACTTTAATTCACACACTAACAAAACCACTTGACAGACAGAATGGGACTGTGAGAGGTGTTACCATATCTTAAAAACACCTCCCCCCACCCCTCCCTTCTTCCCTGGGCTCAGTTCTGTTCCCGATATCTCCACCTCCTTCCTCGGTGATGGAGGGTGATGTCAGTCCTGCCACTTCT
Source organism: Athene cunicularia (assembly GCF_003259725.1). NCBI lineage: Eukaryota > Metazoa > Chordata > Aves > Strigiformes > Strigidae > Athene > Athene cunicularia. The sequence goes on from NW_020799108.1 coordinate 1,416,491, forward strand.
TTCTCCAGGGTTGGGGGGAAGCACTCCTGCATTCCGCCTGCTCCAGTCAGTCCTCCACAAACTCTCTCCATTGTGAGTCCTCCCCATGGGGTGCATTCTTCTCAAGATAGATGCCCCAGCATGGGTCACCTCCACATGTTGCAGTCCTCCCAGCATTGAGCTACAACAGCGAGGGCTGCTTCTTCATTTAGTCCTGGGAGCGTCTGCTCCACTGTCGACCTCCATGAGTGTCGGGGGGGTGGCCCTGCTGTCTCACTGTGGGATACACAGGGGCTCTCTGGTCTGGCACACCTGCCCCCTTCCTCCTTCCTTCCACTGACTTCAGTGTTTGCATAGGTGTCCTTCTTATAACTTGTCCTCAAAGTTCCCCACCTTCTCTCAGGCTCCCCTTAAATATGTTATCACAGGGGGTGCAGCTGGTGTCACTAATTGGCTCAGCTTTGGACAGAGGGGGTCTGACTTGGAGCTGGGGGAGCTTTCAGGAAGCTTCTCACAGGGGACCACCGCTGTAGCCCCTTCCCCTGCTACCAAAAACCCTGCCACACAAACCCAGCACAAGGATAGCAAGTAACGAGCTTATTTTCAGGCTTTTTCCTCTTTCCTGCTTATGATGCAGTAATAGGAAGTTTAGTGGAAGGACTACATGAAAGAATTTATTGAGTGGAGGAGGTCACTCCGAGATCAGATGAATAAATGGGCATTTGCCCTTATAAAATGAATTACAAATTGGTATAAGTTGGGAGTAATTTTTTTTTTGTCTTGTGTTTTTTGTTGTGGTTTTGTTTTTCATTCGCTTAAAGGACCGTCTGGCTCATCACCGATGGCTGCTTTTCTTCCAGTTTGGGGAGAGTGATAAATCAAATATAGAGGAATTTAAGAAACTTAAATTTTTGCTTAAAGATGAACATATTCAGGTAAGACTGCTTACTCATTATGTTAAATACCATTTAAATTCAGAAAACAAGGGGGGGTTTTCATTAATATTATGCTACCTCTGGTGCTGAAAGAGATATATTATCATGTGGTAGATCTGTATTAAAGCTTTTAATTTCAAGTAAGCAGTAAAATTTCTCCATGGTTTGAATAATTTAAAAGTAGTTACAAAAGATTATCCTTTGAATCTGCTCTCTCATGGAAAATGTTGTAGAACCCATTCAGGTAACAATTAAAAGTTAACACTTCAACACCAAATTGATGTATGTGAAACTGTGTTTGAATTATTCACAAAATCCATTCATTATCTTTGAAAAAAACCAATCATTATCTTTTAAAATGTTATTAATAAAAAGAAATCAAATTCAAACTTTGTACTGAAGACATATGGATAGTATTATTCTATAAGGTATGTATTTTAAAAAAAATTTGCCTGATTAGAATAATTTTAATGTCACATTTAGGTGTGTCTTTGTTTCCTTGCTCTTTTATTTGGAGGGGGGAAAAAAGAGTCTTCTTTAAGGTTTTATTCCCAGTTTTGACCTTTAAATTAAAAATTAGCAAGCAACCTAATATAGCTTGCTCTAGTAGTTTACCTTAAACATCATAGTTTGTCTTAAGACCTCTGTTGTTTATAAAAAGGCTACTACTCCATATATTTACTTTTTTTTTCTTAACCCTTAATGCCTTTCAAAATATGTTAATCTATATAAATTAAGATGCCTTATTTAACAGCCAGTGTTATTTTAATTAGGTTGGCAAGTTTGACTGTCTTTCCTCACCAACTATCTGCAGTAAACTGTATGTCTATCAACCTTGTTTAGCTGTCTTCAAAGGAAAAGGAACTGGAGATTATGAAATTCATCATGGTAAGGGAAACTTCGGCAAGTTTAAATCATTACATAATCACTTTGAGATTACACTGTCTTTGGCAAACTGCATTTGTTTTCCCAAAGAACAGTTTTATAGTTTTAATATTTGCTGTCTTTCCTCTGACCTTACTGTAGCCTTGCACAAACTTACTTCCTTTGGTTTGTTTTCTTTTTTTCCTGGGTGAGCAGGGATCAGAGATGTATTTTTGTCTTTACTATCCTGTCTATTTCAACGTCATTTACATAATTACGTACAAATGGAATCTCTGAAGCTGATCAGGACAGTGTCTGCTTTGGGTGGGATAACCAAAGAATGCTGTAAGGCACGCCCTTCATTGAGGCTTAACATGCTAGTTACACAGTGCTGCTAACTTGAGAAACTTGGATTTGGTTAATGTGTCACTGCACTAAAATTAATTCCATGTTTGGTGACTTCCATCCAAGAAAATCTATATTGAGACTTTTTACCTCTCACTTTCATTTCCAAAGTAGCAGTTTCCTTCCAGGAAAGGAAGGAATTTCACTGTACTCCTGCATACCAGTGAAAGGATTCAAAAATGCTGGTTGAAGAAGAATGGAGCCTGGAAGCAAAACTGTAGCTTGCAGCAATAGGTGTAGCTTCATCCAGAATGCAGCACAAGGGAATTATGCAAGATGTTCTCATTTCTCAGCTTCTGAAGTATTAGAAACAGCTAGATTTAAGTCAGAACCTCAATATGTAACAAAGGAGAAAAGTTTTTGACCACTTAAAAAAGATTAGTCGTATCTAAGGGGGAAAGGTGATCCCATACATCTAATGATTGCTGCTGGCAAAAGCCTTCTGTAATCTGCAATTTTCACTCCTGCAGATAGGCCAAGAAAGGGCCATATACATACAGTATTTTTATATCTTTTTGTAATGGCATAGATTACAAATAGTGTAAGAGAAATATATTGGACTACAGTACGTACATTCTTTTCTGATCGCTTTTACTATTTACAAAATAGATGGCATCTAGAACATTTGCCAGTAGTTATCTTGCTCCGGTATTTGTAACAATATAATACTCAGAAGAATTCGGGCTTTTTTCTTTAGGCTGTGTTGAAGGGCTTCAGCAGTGTAAAATCTAAGAACAGTAATAAATCTTGTCATTGTGCAGTGACTTCAGATTTAATTAGCCTGGAGTTCTTGGTTCATTTCAAGACACAAGCGCTTGTTTCTGCTGAAAAATATTTACGTGAAGGGTATGAAGAGACATGATCTTTGCCCACTGGAGCTGTGTCAGCAGGAAGTTCAGTTACATCTAAATAGCTGCGATTTATCAGTATCACTTATTTTGCTTGAAGTCTTCGCTGTGTCAATACCTTTGCCAAGGCAAGCGTATCTAGAATGGTAACTCTTTAATTCCAACAAATACTAGTAAGATGGTAAAACAGCCAATAGTCCAGTCACCAAAAAAAAGTCATTTTGACAAAAACATGATTTGTCTTGGAGAAAACATTTATTTGGCTAATATTGGGTAAATATTCAGTTTAATATTTAGCCAAATATCAACAACCTAGAGTGTGTCTTACCTATGCAGCTTTGGACAGTTGAACATTGCCTTCCTGAGAAAAAGCATGACAGTACTTGTTTAATTTATTTAAGCAGGCTATGTCTAAAGATCAGTCATGGGAACAAAAGGACTCCTGTTGCTATCACTGAATTTTTTTAATGAGATCTCTCATAGGGAAAAATAAAAGATTGTTTTCTACTTTATTATTTGAAGGAAAGAAGATCTTATATGATATTGTTGCATTTGCCAAAGAAAGTGTCAACTCTCATGTTATTACACTGGGACCTCAGAATTTTCCTGACAAAGAGAAGGAACCATGGCTTGTGGATTTCTTTGCACCGGTAAATATTTAACAGCTACATTTCCCTTCTTCTAAAATATGTTATGTCATTATGTAACAAAATACTAGCATTATCTTGAAAGTGTCCCTCAGCATCACGAGATGGTAGGGTAATTTCTCATTCCTTGGCAGCACTCATTCCTAGATTGTGTGGCACTTGTATTTAGTGGAGTCTGTGGTCACAGCAGCATATTATTCACCTCAAACAGCTTAGCTGTCGTGAAAGCCAACCGTGGAGAAAGCAATTGCACTTACTTGCATTTTGTTTTCTAGTGGTGTCCTCCTTGTCGAGCTTTGTTACCAGAGCTGAGGAAAGCATCAAAACATCTTTATGGCCAGCTTAAATTTGGAACACTAGACTGTACTGTCCATGAAGGACTTTGCAACATGGTAAGCTGCAGGAACTAAAAAATAAATAATCCTTTCAAAGAATATTATTTTCTTCTGGTAGGGTGATGGGGCAGATAATGCTTGTTCTTTAGTACTACTTTCTTAAAATGTAGTACACCTAACAGGACACTTGTTTCATAATTTTTTTTCAAAGGAGCAAGCTATGTAACCACTACAGATAACATTAATGCAAAATACAGGTCATCACATTTTGCTCTGATTTCATAGTGTTATTGGAAGACTCGAAGTGTCAGAATTTAATAATTCCTGGGTTTTTTAAGAGAAAAAAAGAATTTAAGCAGACCCAGGAAGTTTTTTTCCCCATGTGTATATAAATAGATGCATGCATTCTTTTTGTTCTTCACATAGGATAAAAATCAGTAAACATTTAAAAGTACAAGTTTCATATTGAAATACAACACTCCTTGAAGATGTCTGAAAAACCACTTCTAATTCACCCTGACTTTGCTTTTTGTTTTGTAGTGCTTAAGGGTAGAATTAATTTCAGATTGATTCTATTACAGATTCTATTACAGATACAGTAATTGAATAAAATTATTTTTTTGTCTTGACCAATTTTCCATGTTTAAATTTGCTTAACTTTTGCTCCACTCAATTTATCATGGTAGAAATTATTATTTTTTCTGAATTCCAGAAAATACTACATTTTGACAGCTTTCCTGCAACTGCACATTGTTCATGAGAGCTTTTTATGGTAGAATGTTTTTATTTTATCTTTAAAATGTGAATGTCTTAAAAGACATGAAAAATGAGCAAATAAGGACAAGCTTTTTAAAGTTTTATCTAGATGTATTTACACCTTGAAGACATCAAATCATGGAAGCATCTGTGTTCAATAGTAAACAACACAGTCATTCATACAGTACAAGTGTTTCTACCCGAAGACTAGGAATATCTTTAAAGTTAAGTCTTAGAAGGCCTGTGGAATAATTTCTGTATTTGTGGATCACAGCAAAAGAGCTACTGGCTGGTTTTTAATTCAGAACAAACCATGCCATCTCTGAATACAATTGGCACCTTTTCTGTACTGACTTGTAATGGTTTCAAATTCTCATCTGCATGCAAGTCTGAGCAGTGGTACTGTACAAACGAATACCAGCGGCAGTTAAAGGAACCTAAAGGAACAAGAAACCTAATAATTCCTTGCAATTTCTTATTGTCTGTTTTGTTAGCATAACATTCGAGCTTATCCAACAACAGTTGTATTCAATCAGTCTGATGTTCATGAATATGAAGGACATCACTCTGCTGAGCAGATCTTGGAGTTTATAGAGGTATGTAAATTACAGTCCTTGTTGCAGTAGTTCTCTATATGCAGCTCATTCACAAATGTGTTCTTTAGTTGGAAGATTTTAATTTTTTTTTAATTAAGTAGACTAGTAAGATAAAAAGTGAAAAAAGAGTTCTGGCACCCATCTTCCCTCCAGCATTCAGGTTCTCTCACTGTTATATCCGCAGGCTATTTTCCACTTTTGAAAAGACTGTTTGTTCTCTCCGGGTAGCCCAGGAAAAGTATGTTTAAGAGCACACATGCAGGAGCAGGTGGAGATCAGTCTTTTTCAGTTGATATTGAGAGGCCCCTAGTGTACCACATGCATTCCTCTGCATGCCAGCCTAAATAGCATGCTTGAGTCTCATAATGCTTGTTCTTGCCAGATAATCTGAATTTCTTGTCTTTTACCTCCCTTTATGGAGGAAGAAGTAGAAAACCTCCCTTTCACAGCCTGGCTGTATTTTTTTTGATAGCTTTTCTCAGCAAATCAGGCATATGATTAAGTTGAAGGATAACTTTTGATGCTTGTATGCCTTTCAGTGGTGTGGAGTCTTCACTATCACAGCAGCAAGCAAATTTCACTAAAAGAACATTCTCAGAATCTGGTGCAGTCTGTTTGTATGTGATGACACTAGATACAGGATAACTTACTGTTGCAAAGTACACATCTGTAACTGTCTTTACCTTAGGATCTTAGGAATCCATCAGCAGTTTCCCTAACACCAGAGACATTTGTTGAATTAGTTCAGAGACGAAAACGAGAGGAAATCTGGATGGTTGACTTCTATGCTCCATGGTGTGGACCTTGTCAGGCTTTAATGCCAGAATGGAAAAAAATGGCCAGGGTAAGTTACACTCAAACATGACACTTTCCTGCTTTTGTGTCCTCTTCTGTGGAATTATTTGAGATGGTACAACTGCTATCTTAGAAATTTATCAACTGAGAAAATCTAGTGATTAATACTGTGAACAAAACAGGGAATTCCTACCTGGCAGTTTTATAGTGTTTCAAATACAAAGTTTTTGTCTTTCTTTTTAAAGCTTTGGTACATTGATACTCTAATCCAGTTTTTGCTGTTGAAACAAATATGTTTTCCAAGATATAAGAAACTTTAGAGTAACTAACTTTCCTTGATGCTTAGTGCTTTATATAGACAACAGCTCTGCATTGGTTTAAAACAAGATATGAAAAAAAGATTTATCCATAAATTACATAAGTAATGTTATTTCAACCAATTCTTTATTCTCAGTATTCTTTATGATCATTAGTCATCTTTAAGGTAGTGTTTAGACCTTGATGAAACCTCTGACTTGAATTTCAGATTAAATGAGTTCAGTGTTATCCATCTGAATTATTTCTTATATTAGGAAGATTTTTTTTCTGAGATCTTTTCTTCACTGAAAGTAAATAAATGTTAAATACCATACACTCTAAGGCTGATTGTCAGCTGAATTACACATACTTCAATATGGAATTGTTGGGATTGGGGAGGGTCTTTTTGTTTTGCAAAGCCATTACAGCATTCTCTCATTTATAAAGCTAATATTACTTTACTGACAGCCATCTGGGTTTTCCTGGACATGTTTCCAGGAATTTGAACTAGGAACTCTGGGCCAAAAAACCCCAGGGCTTTGGAAACAAGTCCATGATTTTCAGACATTTATAACTCAGCTAGACTAGGAGTTCTAGCTAGGATTCTATTATATTCTGGTCAAACGTCTGTGAAGCATTAGTAGCTCCACAGTACACATTCAGTAATGGTCAGCTACTCTGCCCATGCCAGGTGGTTTAGGCCTCTGCAACAAATACAGTATGTTCCAGTCACAGGCCAGCTGTGCAACCAATAGCACATCTGCACTGTACCAGAATCTGTTGCAATTACTGAGCCTATGGTATGAAACAGGATAATACAGTGGTCCTTATATTAAATAATCACCCTCGTACCTTTGAGGCATGGTGCCTCGTGAGCCACCTGTGTGTAGCTTATACTAAAATATATGTTCATGATGGGAATGCATGTGGGTGGCTGCCTCCCATTAGATACCAGTGACCCGTTTACAGGAAAGAAGAAAGCCTTGGGATAATCTTGGTTTGTTTTGTTGGGTTTTTTTTTCCCCCCCTAAGTGATTAAGACTTAAATTCTGAAGTATTACTGAAATTGTAGTAATGTTAATTAGCATCTTTGATCATAGGCTTTCTTGGTTTTTTTCAGATGTTAAATGGATTAATCAGTGTAGGCAGTGTGGATTGTCAAAAATATTATTCTTTCTGTCACCAAGAAAGTGTTCGGGGATATCCTGAAATAAGACTCTTTCCTCAAAAATCAAACTCGGCTCATCAGTATTTGTAAGTAGCTTGCTTCAGTTTAGGAAACACTAGATGATGTGGAACAAGATGAATACACATTTTCTGTTGTCTAGAAAAGGTTCATCACAGCTATTAAAATAGGCTGTTGCGATATTACTGTCCTAGATGTCGTTGACTTTGTTACCTCAAACTAGTGTCATTTTAGTTTGCCATGGTATTTCAGTAATTTGAAGTGAGACTGCCTCAGGAATCTTAATTTTTATGTCTTTTTGGTCAGTTTTCTAATTTTCTCTTTAATTGCCTGTTAAGGTAGATTGTTTAAAATCATATAATATAAAAATATTATGAGGCCTAATTGATTGCAGCTTTATCTTTAGAGAATAGTGACGTAGCCATCTGATCATCCTCCCTGCCAACAGTCTGTTAGCACCATTGTGAAAATTGGCCATTGTATATCTAGTAATCCCATTCAGTGTATCATTAGTGTAGAAATATTAATAATTAAAAAAAAAAGAAATCTGGGGAAAACCAAACCGCCTGTCCTCTCCATTTCACAGTAATGTTCGAAGATTCAGGGATTTCCGGAAGCACACGCATATTTAAAGATGGGTAACCATCTGAAACAGCAGATCTGTTGCTTCATTATTTTACAAATTGTAAAGTTCTGTTAAATGCTGGCAGATAATAAACTATAATGCCTTTTCATCATTGTGTGTAACAGCAGACTTCAGTAGTTTTCATCATTGGACTGCTTGTTTTTATTCGGTTCTTCTATATAAGGTTTCTCTTAAAAGCAGGCTTTTTTCCCTTGTTGAAAACAAGTAAGTTAGTGAATATGACTGTCAAGTGCCAAATTCCTAATCATGAATCAGCTATCTCCTGCAAAAATTTAGAAATTTGTCTCTTAAAATAAAGATCGCCAAAAACTGTCAAGTCAGATTTTGATCAGGTAACCGTACTGAACAATATTTTGTTACGAAGCTGTAAAGTAATGGATATGAATCCTGAGTTAATCTTTTTTTTTTCCTAACCCGTCTCTGGAATTTCAAAACTAAGCAATGTCCTGAAAGTCCAAATAATAAATCCTTAGCCAAGTAACCAATTTGTCTGGCTTTTCTACTGTCAAATTGAGGGAAATGTATATAATTGTTTTATTGTAATGAATGACATCAACTAGAAAATATATTAATATATTTCAATTTAATTCTCATGTTTCTTAGAGCCTGAAATTTTATCTGGAGTCATTACTAAAGATCCTTCATTCAAAATAGTTCTAGCTATCAAAGTTTGTGTCCTCCAAACCAAGTTTCCTACTCTCGTGACACAGAATTTTCTTTTCTTCTCTTCATCTTCTAGTCCTTAATTCTGTATCTTTGAACTGTATTAATGAGACACTTATTTGGATTTGAAAGCAAGCTAGAACTATATCTTGTACGCATTTAAGTTCGTTCGTTAACCATCTCCACTCTACAGAGTAGGTTTTTTTTCAAATGTATATCAAACCACTGTGCAATTAGATTTGTTTTCAATATTTTTACAGTAGCTACAATGGATGGCACAGAGATTCCTATTCACTGAGAGCCTGGGCATTGGGGTAAGTTACTTCATTTAACTTTGTTCACAAGCCACTTAGAGTTCACTCGCTTGGAAAAAATAATACTTAAACGCTACGTAAATCAAGAATTAGAAACACTCAGGTATATGTATTGCTTAATTTAATATTTTAAAGTTTCCACATCTTTTAACTCAAGCTTTTAAAATGTGGAGAAATAGCATAATCCTTACTGTCCAGCCATTTTCTGAAGACCATATTATTATTTTGTCTACCACTTTAAAAAAGGGATTCTTTTGTAGTACAAAGTGTAAAGTAGGGACCTCCAAATTACTGATACTCTTAATTTCAGAATTTTTTCTTGTGCTTAAAGGAAATTTAGATATGCTTAAAGTTTTGAATGGATTATGCCTGTTCTTCCTTTCTACAGGTATCTACCACAAGTGTCTGTGGACCTGACTCCTCAGAGTTTCACAGAAAAAGTTCTGAATGGAAAAGATCACTGGGTCATTGATTTTTATGCTCCTTGGTGTGGACCTTGCCAAAATTTTGCTCCTGAGTTTGAGATCCTTGCAAGGGTAGGTTTTTAACTGTATTAGTGGACTGTTTTACTTGTAACAGTGAAAATATAATTAATCCACACTTTATTTCTTATACCCCAAGCAAGCCTCTTTCTCATAGAAGGTCCACGCTTTCAGGGCCAACATGCCAGTGGGTGTTGTCTCTTGCGTGCACACACACACACACCCCCCCTCTTTTGAGACAGATTTCAGCTAATGATGGGGTCACCTTTGGAACTATGACATGCCTTGCCCTGAATTCAAATCAGAAGAACACATAGTGACTTCTGATACAAGTCTGAGAAGCAAGCAAGCAACTACTCTGAAAAACTGAAAAGATCTAGCAACACTTTTTGTTTACTTTTAGTTGCACTGCAGCTTCTTCAGGTCACTTGCTTACAGTCACCCATGGAGCTGTGCAGTTTGTTTCTAATAAACATTTCTTTTTAGATGGTTAAAGGAAAAGTAAAAGCTGGAAAAGTGGACTGTCAGGCATATGCTCAGACCTGTCAAACTGCTGATATCAGAGCCTATCCTACTGTTAAGTTTTATCCCTACCAAGGAACAAAGGTAAAGTGTCTCCTTTTGTGTATGCTGGTGAGCAGGCACTGTTAGTAGATGTATTTCATTTCACATCAAGATATAAGAGACTATTTCTGTAATGTGTTAAAGTGCATTACTTAGATATTCTGGAGATACAGCAAGAATCAATTTCAGTCATACTTCAAATAGGACAGTAATACAGTAATAATGTGTTATTGAAAAATAATAAATTATATATTAATAGAACAATAACTAAAACATGGGCTTAACCAGAACCAGGGTTTAATTTTGCAGGGGTCTTGTGACAGAGTGTTTTTCAACCTTTACCAATTCTACCACCAGCTACCAGAAGCAGGCAAAGCCTCTCTCTAAGTGAAATATGGACAATTTCATTTTGGCTAAAGAGAAATCCTCTTTCAATATAACCATAGCATTTCGTTATGATTTTGACTTAAGAAAATTGATAAAAAATGTTTAGTTGTGTTCTGTCTCAAAACCAAACCTTATCAAATATTTCAGTTATCAGTGTGACTGAGATCAACATTTCCTACTAACAGATTAGTAGTAATAAATGAAAAAAATGAAAAGCATCCAGGTGGTTCTAGGAAATGGCCATTATTTGTGTAAAACTATTAAATTTCAAGAATATTATAGCCATCTTTTAATGTATTACTGTGAAAAGAAAGTATTAATGCATTCTGATAGTCAAGCCAATTCTTTAAATTGTACTTTCCTTTTCTTTTTTTAACTGACTCTCCTATGGGAAATTCTAGAAACCCTTCCCCACATAATCCATCAAATTCAATGAGACTTCTGTGGTAGAGAGTAATGGCTTTTCAGGTCTCAAAAGTAGCAACCCACACTGACAGATTCCATGAACACAGATTACAAAGTGGCAGACTTGTAATGGCTGTCTACATTAAATACTTAACTGAATAAATGTGATAAAATTATAGTTATTTCAGGTTTCTCTAAGTATCAAGACAATATTTGTGTAGTTTTAAAAACTAGCAGCTAAGAGTCGTTCCTACTATAAAGACAATTAGCACTGTTTAAACAGAAACAAACAAATATATCTGTGAATCATTAATCAACCTACCTGAGCCATTGTCTTCCTCCCTGCATTCCTCCGGAATTTTAACGGAAAGCAGATTTTCCTGTTCAGTGTAGAGCATAATAATATTATACAACTTTTTTTTTTTTTCAGAAAAGTATTCTTGGGGAATATATAGACAGCAGAGACGCAAAAGGTATTGCTGACCTTTTGAATGAAAAATTAGAAGCAATTCAAAATAAAGGAAAAAGAAAAAAATCTAGAAATAAGGTAAGAATACTTATTGTTGGGTCTTTTGCAAAAGACAGCTGTTTAAAATTATGTTAGCATTTGCTCTTTATCTTAAGTATTAAATGCCATATCTTCAAATAGTACAATGTACATTTTAATTCCAGTCTTGTTCTGCTTATTATTATTTGCTCAAATTTGATTCTCCATATCCACTTATGTAGCAGAGAGTACTGAAGTTGCAACATCTGTTATGGCAAGACTTGGCAGAACTTACAGATATCCATGGGACAGCTGTGTTAAAGATAGAGGGTTGAGAGACAGTGTATCCTAAGTGTAAGCCTTAGACTAGATTTAGCAAGGAGGCACCAAATTACAGAGGCTGATTAATGCAAGACTGAGATTGATGTTGTAACTCAAAAGATAATATACAGCTGTTAAGAAATACCCTGAATTTTATTTAAGAAACAATTTGTCCAGTTGAAAAATAAGCACTATATAGAATAATCTAAGAGGAAAAAACCCTTGATAATTCAATTTTTTCATTTGTACTTTGAGTGTAACTTGTTTTCTTGTCACTAGGATGAACTCTAAGTGGCACTGGAGGTAGATAAGATTGCAAATATTCTGAAGCTGTGAAAGTGGAAGACACCATGAGGAAAATATAAGGCTGATTACATTCATGACAGGATAAAAGAGATGAAAACTAGCTTGAGTTCCCAGGCATATGTGACTATGAATTCTGTTAAACAGTGCGGAGATGAAAGCGTGTTGGTGGAGGCATTCAGTGTTTCTGCAAATGAATTCTGCGTGTCCCTCTTCTGATATACCAACTACAAACATTGGAGCTGACCAGAAATGTGGACTGTATCACTTTTGCCTACCCACTTACTAGTTCCTTATCTTTTTCTGTCTCTTCAAACACTTTAAATGTGGCACTCAGCCTGTGGCTGAATATGCACTCAAACCACTCTGCAATGCAGAAACACAATGAGGGATTGTCTGTTTGAAAGACAAACAGTTTTACCTGATGAATATTCTGCTTTGGGGTTGCATTATTGTCTAGTCAGTTGTTAAACAAAATGAACTGGCAGCAGGATAGGTTTATTGAATTACATTGCTCCTGCCCCTGAGTAGATTGTCTTGTGGCACTGGTGGTGGTGCCTGGATGAACAGAACTTTGAGGAGCTTTAGTGGTTTGTGTTTTCCTTTATTTTTTAAATAAGAAAAAACATCAAGGACTTTAGACTCAGTGTTTCATTGACTTTCAAAATTTTAAGTTATGCCATAGAAACATCTGCTTAAGTTATTAGGTCATAACTGTATTGTCTTTTTTACATATGAATGTATTCTGTGGATATATTTAATCTTTTCTGGTATTACCACTTTTCTCTGCAGACATGTTTTGGGGGTTTTGGTTTTTATATAATCTTTAGGCAAGCAGGATAGCAAGTGCCTTTTAATTTAATAATGAACACTGTACATTGCAATGTCTCCTCATTCATCTTCATAGAATTTCTACTCTTTCGGGTAATGTTTTTCATAGCTTTTCAATAGACAACAAAATGTCTGGTGTTCAAAATATTTCACATTTTCAATAAAACGCTGAGAACTCATCAGATGGATTTCTCCCTGCTCTCCATGTATTTAGATTTGACTAGTCACTGTAGTGTGAGTATTATAAATTTGTAAATATGTTATCTACAAGTAATTTATTTTATGAAGGAGGTAGCAAGAAATAAAAGGAACAGATTCTAGTGAATGAGACATTCAAATGCTTCTTCCCCTGTGTTCAGGGTTGTCTGTTGCTTTGTGGTTTTGTAGTGCATTAATCTGAGAGAAAAGAATGTATTGCATCTTTTAATAAACCATACATTTTCACATCTAAATCAAAATTCTATCACAGTCAAAAGTGAAAATTTTGGTATTTGTGACAAATACAGACTCTGTTTTGGTCAGTTTTTGTATGTATGTTTATAACTTCAATTCCCACTTCCTACCTTCTTGCTGGAGAATGAGGTTATGGTTACATACTCCAGGATCCTGCTGTTAAAAATCAAATAAAAAATAACCTAGCATAGGTATTTGTACAGATTCTTTATTCCTGTGAATGTACAGTTTTCCTCTTATTTCTCCTAACAGGAACAGACTAGTAGGACAGAAAGTGCTTCACAGCCATCTAAGAGCATGGTACCAGCCTTCTGGCTTTACTATGGCTCTAATCCTACTTTAGCTTTTTGTTAAAAAGTTATTTTATCACTTCCTTTTGGTTTAGTCACTTGAAGTATATAGGTAACTACTAAGACAAGACAACACTGCTCTCCTCATCAAAATATCCTGTACACAGACTTATATTGTCAAGGCTACTAGTTTTGATACTCATTTAGGCTGTGAGGAATAAGATTTAGTTTAATTGCTAATAAAGTTTAAGATGCAGTTCTACATTATGATATTCTCTTTGCATCCAATTTTTTAAAATTCCTAAGCTAAAACCAAAATGGATGCATATAGATAAAAAATGAGCTTCAGAACAGAAGGAAACAGCTGTAGATAACATCAGTTTCTAAGTTTTTCTAAGTTTCCATTGTTTTTTTTGCCAGATTTGACAGTTTTCAGGAAGCAGCTTTGGGGAAATGCAGAGTAAACTCTTGCCTTTATTCCTAGCCCTATAAAAATGTATTTTATACATAGTTGTATAGTTGTTGTCTAAGGACAAATTCCCATAATGACATGATCCATTTTTTACTAATCAGGGGTTTAAACTGGTTCTTCAAGACACAAGAACATCCTGAACTAGCCAGGTCTTTTAGTTTTTTCCTGCAGAATCATGGAGGTGTCAGCATTGCCTCATTCTTCAGAAATCAAGTTATAAAAAAAAACCAAAACCAAACCACAAACACCCCCCACCACCAAAATCCACACAGAATAATCAAAAATCTCTAGCTGTGAGGAAGAATTGTACTGGCCAACAAATATTTTGGAATGTACTCCCCCAATGCCAGACAGTTCAAAAGAGTTAGAGTTGTATCTTAGTAACTGTTTTGATACTTAAAATTCCTATTTTAAAAGGAAAACCTTCAAATACACATATACAACCAATAAACCAAGTAGAAGATAGTACCTGAATGAATGCTCTGATTTTAAATATTTCATCATTCCTTAATTCCTCCTCTCCTAAATTTCAATTTTACTCTCATCATATAACCCAAGATTGTTCCACTTCTCCTTGAGGATACCTAATGTAGATAGCATTTATTATCCTTTAGCCTTCACTCCTTTCCTAACATCACTCTAGTGTGATTGTTCAACTGGGTGGACAAGCATGATGACCTAGAGGTTTTGACTGAATGCTACAAAACCTCTCAAGTCAAAGCAGAGCACAAGCACTCTCCAGGGCCTGGATTGCTTAGGTCTTGCAGGGGTATTAAGTAAACATTGGCAGCCTTGCCAAATTTCTCAAGTTACATGCATCAGACCACAAGGCTGGCCTTGTACCTTTTCCTTCTCATGTAACTACACATGGACAAAGCAAGGGCAACACATGATAAAACACAAAACACATTTATGCTACACAGTAGGAGGCATGTATATATGGAGGCCTAATTGCTTGTAAATTTATTTTTCACATCCCATTTTGCTTTAATTAAAAACTTCAGTGGCTGTTTAGTGTCACTGAAGTGCTTAGCTGTCATGCTTTGTACCAAAACAACAAAGTTTCCAAGACACATTTGGCTCTTTTAGCTTCTACTGCTGCTAAAAGCCATAAAAATAGAAGATATGGCAAAAGTTTTAAACAACATATTGTTTTTATGTGGTCTGCAGTTGGAAAGATCATGTTTTGATTATACTTGGCAAGTTTAATTTTTTTTTCCATTCATGGGCATGCTTCAGGTTTAATTAGTTGTGGAAGTTCCATATATTTTTATCAGTTTCTAAAAAGACTTAAAATTACTTCATACTTTAAAAGTTCTCAACAGGAATGCACAAGAGCTTAATTCATTTACTGAAACTTTGCGTCTGAAAACAGTGATGTTCCAAATACTTTCAACCTTGGACTGTCTCTATGCTAGAATTCATTACTAATTCTTTCTTCCATCTGTATGTAAGCCACCACACTTTGGATAACAAACAGCTAAAGGCAAATCTTCCACATGATATTAAATATTTACCCCCAACATTAAACAAGAGTCCTTGTCCTGATCATTTTCTAAGCTCTAGACTTCTCTATATGTTACCAGCTGCAAACAAAAATTAATTAGTTGGGCATAAAGAAGAATGCTTCCTAAATAAATGTTTATGATCAGTGTATTCTGCAGACTATTGACTAATACTACAAGAGTCATGACTGTTAACATTTGCCATGTATTCTTCAAGTTAACACATCCAGTAAGAAAACATCTACCTTATTTAAATGTCAATGTTTCAAAAGACATTCAAGGCCTGAAATAAGTAGCGGTTGGGGTTTTTTTAGAATATGATAGCAAAAACAAGTTAGCTCTGGTGAATTCTTACTATACAACTGAGCTGCAATGGGAAATACTGTCTTGGTTCTCTGCTTTCTAAGGCTTAAGGGTCAGAAAGCAGAATATTTTTTCCATAAGACAGCTCAAGTTTACATGAAGTAGAAGATAGAGTTTCTACATTTTATAGGCTACCATAAAGCCACATAAAAAATGACCATATTCTTTTCTTTTCCATCCTTGTCAAATACCAGACACGTTAAGAACCCACTTTAACCAGAATTGACTTCAGATCCTTTCAGCCATTAAAAATTCATATGGCCGACCTGGAGTTTCCAGAAAACAACTTTTTTCCTATAATATGTGCTTTATATAGTTTTTATAGTCCTGGTAGAAAAAGAAAACATTTTTTTCCTCTTGTTACATGCGTATGTGTACATTAAGCAATCCTAGTTGTGCCATCCTAGATATATAGCGATTCCATCAGGTAGCTAGTCTTTGTAGTGTCAGATGATCTCAGCTAGCTCATTAAGGGAAGCCCACATCCAGGACACTTAACGTGTTTCATATTTGCTGAGGCTATATTAGAAAAATATCCTATGTAAACAATGGAGAAAAGTTTCTTTAATCCCATCCTGTCTCTGCAACTGTAATTCAATGCTTTCTTTTCAGTAATTATGTTCACTTACTTTATTATCCTGCCTTTCATCACTGGATCATTGGGTCTTGAACGACTTTTGTTGTTCCAATTACATACTAGAGTAAGTGAACTGTGTTTATAGCACACAATTTTTCTGTTCAGCCTTGAGGCTGGAACAACATGGAAGGAGTACCGGTATGCCTGGCCAGCCACTAGGGCCAAGAAGTGCCAGGTAATGTGTCCTATTTGGCTTTGTTCTTTTTCAGCATAAACACACACTCGGGCAGCTGCAGCCGTAGGGTACCCCTGTTCCACAGCCACTGCTGTTAGAGTAAGGCCCATGCGGGGAATTACAGCTGTAACAACATAGGTCTTTGTGCTTAAGGCATCATCACACAAGATGTGGTAACTCTCTGTAGGATGTGGTATCACATGCACAGCTGCACTTGGTTCAGCTGAGACAGGTAGGCACTTTTGTCACCTTTTTATCTTTCTGTTCTCAAAGTGCTGATGGGTAAGATACATAAGTATATAAGGTATACAAGATATGTAAGCAGGTAAGTATGCATGTGCACTACACAGAAAAGACCAGATTCTCACAGGACTTCATACTTGTATTTCCTTAGCTGAGAATAAAGGGGTGCCATAGTAAATACAGCAAAATAGAGCAGAGCAGAAGTGTTTCCTGCTGTTTAAGACTGCAAGAGTCTTAACTGGAGGTATTCTGCCCAAGTTTTACTTCAGAAACGTTACCCTGTTGCAGAATAATTAGTAGATCACAGGGACTTAAAAGGCTAAAAACTAAATACTGCAAGTACATATAAGTACTTAAAATGC
Organism: Athene cunicularia; assembly: GCF_003259725.1. Lineage (NCBI taxonomy): Eukaryota > Metazoa > Chordata > Aves > Strigiformes > Strigidae > Athene > Athene cunicularia. Next base: position 1,434,037 of record NW_020799108.1, read on the forward strand.
CTTTAAAGTTTGGGATGAGAGATGAAGATTTGATTCTGAAATCAGGAATACAAATTTTTTTCAGGTAAAATAAGGACAATGGCAGCAATTCCACTGAGCTTACAAAACAGGCTTTTCTTTAAAAAAAACGTTTATTGGCCTTCAGAAATATTTTTTCAGTGATTTTGCACTTGCAGAAAAGCAGCAGAGCTCTGTTCTTGTGAACGCCAGTGTGCACCATCAGAGGTTATGCTACAACTTGGGAAAAAAATTTTCCCTACCTGTGCAGAAAAAGAAAAACACTGTGTGCGTTAAACGTTTATTATACAACATGATCTCACTGCACAATCTCCTTGTGTAATGACAGCAAGAGAAAAACATGAAACATCACGTGACAGAAAACTGTAAGCCAGGTTCTTAAGTTTTGTCTTAAATTACAGCGTACGTACCTTTAAAGTTAGAATTACCCCCAGATCAATCACTGAGTACAAGCAGGTCCCCTATTTCTTTAAGCATACTGGGTTTAGAAGACAACCAACTTTTAACTGCTTGGTTTGCCCTAACCTGAAATGCTTCAGAAGCCACTAAGTACACTAACAAATGATAGTGGTATAAGTGAGTAGTAGTTACTTTAGCACCCATTATAGAATTCAGGGTGGACGTCAATGTTTTGACCATTAATTGTCCTTGCATCTTTAACACAGGCTGGCATTACTGCATCAGTTCAGTGTTCACTCTCGGGCTTAAGCAGTACTGTGTAAGTATTGTCTCTCAGGGATCCGTATTAGAGCAGTGTACCAGGTCAGTGATCCCAGCCTTCTGTTTGTGCAAAGGCTGGCAGGGACTCTAGAAGCAAATGTGCTGGCTCCTCAGACAGCCTGCAGCAAAGGCAGCTCCAGTCATTAAATAGCCTTTGATTCAACCCTTAACATATGCCTTTGTTTGCTGTATATTCTGTGCATATAAATAAGGGTGTCTAGAGAAACTGGATATGAAAATATCTGTCATCAATTTGGTTTTTAGGGCTCCTAGGCTTAGTGTGCTATTCAAGAATAGGCAGAGTTGCCACTGCCAGTGAAAGGAAGAGAGCTCTGAGGCAGGAAGACAGCCCTGTGCTGCTCTGCTGTGCTGTTTTAACAGACCACCTCAAGCACACAAGACAGCTCTAGCCAAATACTGATGAGAGAGATTGGAAGAAAGTAGGAGGTTTCCCCCAAAACTAAACAATAAGAGTTACAGCAGTCATGAATTCTGACATTCCTATGGTGAGAATGATGACTATTCTAGTACTATACTATATTCAACCACTATTTGCTATAGAATACATCTATAAAAACACACTACTATAGAAATATAACTAGTAGATAATGTGGAATTTAAAAATATTTTTACTGTACAATACTTGAATACTTTGTTCACATCAAAAAACTGTAGTGGTTTTATGGAGACATACCGAGATCACCACTCTGTTCTTGCTATTTTGGATGCAAACTGGGAAGCAAATGTCACAGGCCCAGGATCCTCAGTACAAACAGGCTTTCACTGACAAGGAGCAGGATACAGCTGTCATGTTTTTACTGACCACAGATACTAACAGAAAAGATACCTGTCCTCACTAAAGTACACATTCAGCTATTATGGGACTGCACTCGTCCACTTCTTCAGAAGCAGATTCACAGCACATTTAGACACCTGGAAAACAATACAGAACTGTCACTAAGGTCGTATCTTCTCGCAACTTTTATAACCTGGGTAATTTAAGCAAGCATGTAGCCAGCCTTCGCACTAGATGAACTGAACAACTGGATGCCAGCAGGCGGCAGTCATGAGCTGGTCTCCTGCAGGCCCTCAAACAAAACGGTCTGTAATCTGCTGCTCTAACTACAGCCATCAGTGGGTTTCTCCTCACACCTACCTTTTCAGGAGTTCCCTAACTGCCGTAAACTTCTAAATTATTTTGTTCCTATACCAGACAGAAATAACAGCATACAGGACCTTGTAATACATGAAGTTCCATTTTGAAGAAAAAGTCCAGGAAATTTCACTCAAACTGCAATTTCCACATCATGTGCAGGTAATAAAAGGCTAAACACTTCTAGGGAATAATAAGGGAGTATTTCTCAGTAATTTGCAACTTCAGCGCAGGCACACTCTTACCTGTTTTGGGGGGTTCTTGTTTTTAACTTCAGCAGTGTTGTTTTGTGAATTTTTCTCCCACCTTCCCTGTCAGCACCACAAGGATTCTTCTGTTTCTGGCAGCCAAAACACACCCTTCTGTAAGAATAACTTTCTAATACGATAATCAGCATAAATCAGCTTTCACACTCTTCTCACATTCTTCTACTGACATGCTTCTTTACATGCTTGCTATATTTTCCCCACACAAGCCATCTTCAGTATTTCAGAGGTGAGGCTATAATTACTACGCCTAGACATCTCTTCTTCACAATGGCAATGAGATATTTACGTAAATATTTCCATATTTATGAGTACAGCCAGTTTTACCATGCTAGGAGTATTGGCTGCAATGGACCTTTCACTACCAAAGCTCTATTCTTCCTTCACACCACACCACAGCTGTAAGCAACTGGAAGGGGTCAGAAAACAGCTTGCTAAGGCTTCAAGGACTAAGAACTAGTTAGGTAGCTTTCAGGATGGGCTTAGAAAGAGCCTTCAGATTAGAACCAGAGACCTTATGTCAGCTAACTGTGGTAACACAAGTTTACCTACAAAGATCTAAAAGCAAGGCCTCCAACAGAGAAGCTACCTATAATCAGGAGGTGCAACAAAAGCAGCTCCACAAATGACAGACCAGCAGGACAGGATCTCACCTAAGGAAAAAACACAGAGGGAAGAAGTTGGCTGGCTGCTAACAACTCTGCTTTCATGTATTGTTGCAAGCTGCTGCAGGAGTTGGACTGAGAAACAGCTTCCGTAACTGGCACAAGCTGTGTGGATGGGCATGGTTGTAGGGTGACAACCTTGTGCCTTCAGAACACTGAACAAGAACACTGGCTTTATAGTGTGTAAGAAACTGGTTTGATTAGAGCTCTGCAAAGCTTAAATTCATTATGTAGGATGATAATAATTCATAACCAGGGATATTTCAAGCACTGGTTTTCATCAGTCAAACCAAGCATTGCTTTCTGCCCTCACACATGTCACTTGGTGTAGGACCTTCATGGCATGAGGCAGCAGGGTCTGGAGAACAAGGCATTGTAACAGAATGCACATGTTGGGACTCATTCTGACTCTGCTGGGTTACCAAACAAGCCCCCAACCCACCTTTCTTACCTGTTTGTCATCCTTCATCTTTTGAGAAGCAGGCTCTGCTCCAGGCACACGTTTAAAGATACAAACCTCCTCACCAAAAAATGAAGTGGTTTATTTTTTTCATTCTTTTTGTTCCTTAACGGCGATCTGACAACAAACCAAGGCTCCACAGCAGGAACTTGGAGACTAGACTCATTTTGTTATGACTTCAGTGGCAATACTAGACTAGTATCAGTGTCTAGCACAGCTAGATCTTGAATCTAGTGTGCCAGATTTCCAGTTCTGTGTCCTGAAAACAGAAATGAGGGATGGCCTGGCTTTTCCCAGTTACTGTGTGGAGTTACTCTGTATCTGCACTGTCTTAAAACCTTCACAATATACTGAAGTACTTCTTGTTGCTTGTGTATCTTCACATTAGGACACCATAGGACAAATTTAGACATTACAGTATGGACTGAGATGGTGAATCCAAGTTTTACCTTTCTTTTTTTAAATAGTACTGTCTAAATCAAGGCAGTAGTGGGGAAGTTGATCAGTGTCTCATACCATCAGTTACACCAATGGAAAACACACGCAATTACCATTTCATTTGCAAATACTGATGACTTCAGTACCGACCAAAGTTTCACTTAGAGCACAAAGCAGTCCCACTTATAATTATTAGAGGAATGCTGTTATGATAACCCTGTGTTTGTGCCTTTCAACTTCATGCCAGAAGCCCCTCAAGTCCCACCATTCAACCTTACACAAACATAAGGCAGCAGTGCCCCTGAATTGAGTATCCCACATTCTGCCTTGCTCACAGCCCTGTGGTGTGTACGGCTTCTGATGCAGGTTCATACTGCAGCAGATAAAATACTCAAACGCACCCGGTAAAAGCAGTGATGGCACATAACAGGTAAAATCCTTAAGTTTCAGATTTTGAGGTTTGTATTCTAAAAACCAACAAGTACCCTTCCCAAAACTAATCATATAATTTTTATCTTTAAGAGAGAAGGTTACTATATACCAAGTTAATATGAAACAATCAAGATATGCCACTAGCTGTCAGCCCTCTTTTGATTTTTTCTTTATCTAGTCCAGTTAAGAGAGGGCTATAGGAATACCTGGAGATTTTTCCTGGAGAATGCATTCTGCCTCTTGGAAGAACTGGGCCACGGCAACACCACCATCTGCTAGACAAAACTGGCTCCATCTCACACAGCACTGTGTGTTGAAAAGCAGCTGGGGAGGAAGTGGGAGAAGTGCATGAAAGGTTATTTGCACATTTTACTGCCACTGACCTGGAGAGCTGCCCAGAGGTCCTACTTCAATAGAAGAGATGAGCTGCAAGGTACAGACACATGACAGGCAGTGTAAGCCAGTGCAAAACTGGCAACCTCCAGCCAAGCAATTGCTGCAGAGCAAGCAGAGGGCTTAGCCTCTGATCAAGGAAATGGGATGCTGTGAGACCTAACTGCTCCACCACATGGAACAGACTCAAGTATATTTTAGTCACTTTATTTGTATCTATATACATTACATTTTGATTCTCCAAGTAGTCAAGGCAGTTATTCTCAAATAGTTTAGTACATCAATTTTATAAAATACTGCTGAACCAAGGTAGGTTAGAAATACATACATTATGGTACATTAAGTGCTTTGAAGAGTGATTAGTCTGGCCACCTGCTAGTGAGCAATTAATTTGGTTTTGGTCATTCTCAGAGAGGAGAGTCCACTCCACAGGTAACTCCCCTGAGCCCAGCAGAGCTACTTAACCAGCAAGAGTCCCTCATGTGCTTCTGGGGGACAGAATGCAATCACTGGGCCACTATACGATGACTCACAGCAAGCCATCACTTCTGACTGGGACAAGATTCAGATATTTGTCACAAGGCCTCAGATCAAAACAACAGGAAAAAAAAAAAAGAGCAGAGCCAGTATAGCTCTCAAGAAATGCTGTCTTCATGTTTGCAACTGGGATTTGCTTACACACATATATGCTAAACCTGTGTTATAAAGAAACAAAAAATTCTAATCAAATGGCTCATGTAATTAATACCTAAGCTGTTCTCCTAGGACATCCTTAGGCGTGCTGCAGGGACACAGACCGAATATAGCCCCACAAGGAGCTCTCAAAGATCTCTTCTGTATGAAGCATTGCTCTCCTTCTGAGAAAGTCAGCTTTGTAGCAAGTGAAATGACAGGACAATTCTTATTCTGAAAAGGGAACATACGAGGAGATCTGTTCAACTGCTGGGAATGTTTACAGCTTTATGTCACATGGCACCCACCCTAAGATGTCCCAATTCCAGCTGATACTGCAGCTACTGCGTTACTAGTCTTTTGCTACTTACTGCAGTCTGGTCAGAACTGGTCTATCAGCCATATCCTGACCCAAAGTTAGCTACTGATGCCAGCTCAAGATCACACCTGAAAATCTCTCCCACTGCTGTAACTTCAGCCCAAGAAGGTCACAATTCACACACCCGGGCTTTGCATTCATAGGCTGCTAAACAGCTGGCCAGTGGAAGGTTCTCTCACTTCTACAGTGCCGAGGGCCTCATGCTGTCATGTACAGGGAAACATTAGCTACAGTCAGATGATCACGTTGCTTTAGAGTCAGCTGCTTGGGACTCTGGAAGACAAGCAGTATAGAGGAGCCACACATCACTGGAGTGAGAGTTACTGCTGACAGGACAGGACTAGCACATCACAGCTCTACATCAGCCTAGTGCAGATGCCATGACACTGCCCATATTCATATGCTCCATCAACCAATCCACATACTGACAAAGGTGGAAGATAACATAACCAGTTGCTATTGGGTTACCTTAGCTGGTCAGGCATGTCAAGTTTTTTTCCCTGTAAACTTTAGGAGGGAAAGGAGGAACACAACATGTAAACTTTAACTGAGACTGGAACAGATTCAGGCTGCACTGCATGCTCTTTCACATCAATGGACCAAGAGAGAAGGCAGAAGCCATAGAAGTGAGAGTAGCACTGAGCTAATGGACTGGTTGGTTCCTCATCACACAAGGCCCCCCAGCACAGCTAGCTATCCTGGGAGTACCTTTCAACACAGGAGGCAAGATGTGTCCCAGAGGTGGTCAGCTGTACCTGGTACACTGCCAAGGAAGCAAGAACTACTGTGCAATACATCAGTCTTCAACACTACACCCCCAGAAACAAGGATTACATTGTACAGAGGAAGTGAGAATACTTTCACCTCTGCTGCTTCAAGGTGAGCATCTTCACTCACCCTTCAGCAGGGCTTTGCAGTGGGGTGGGGAAGACTACTTTCAACACATATGACTGTTGCCTCCTGGCTGCTCAGACCTGAGCTGCACTGGTTGTTTTTGAAGACAACAGTTCAGTTCTCACTGCTGACATTTTCCTTTCTCAGTGCTACCCATCTGTCACTCCTGAACAGGGCCACCACCAGCTACTGCAGAAGAAAGTACTGAACACAGGAGTGAACAAAATGCACATTTCAATCCACAGTTACAGTGAAGATGGCATTACCAGGCAACTGGTCAGAACAAGCAAGTGGTCATAAAGAGCTATACTGTCCCAGACTCCATGTTTGTTTGAAGTCCTCCCATCAGAGACTGGAAGTCAAAGGACAGTATTCTTGCCTCTCAAACTCATAAAAAACACTCTTATTTACTGGCCTATATTATAATGAAGCTAAAAAGTAAACTCATCACCTACAAAAACAGGTAAAAAAATAATAAAAATGGAAAGAAGTGCTTATTGTCATAACAGAGATTCACAGATCTCTGCACATCTTACCCATTATACAAGATACCTGTTAGTTCAGGTTTTTCTTTTTACAGAGAAAGATGACTACATTCATCTCAGTGGTGCAAAAAAGAAAATCCAATACTGCTGAAGAGACAGTTTTTCCATTGAGACTGCACAGTGTGATGAGATCTGAATGCTCACTCTCATCAGCATGTCATGAATGCAAGAAAAAAATTCTCCTGGCAAAGTTTCACCATGAGGTAAATGCATTGTTTGAAAGTCCTGGGGAACGGAAATGGATTTGAAGTGATCTGCCAGGAATGATGGTTTCACTAAGGAGAAAGCTGTCACTCTAAGGCAGCATGCTTTATTTTGTCTTGCAACTTAGTGCCTTCTGTTAAGGAAAGGGTTAATCAGCTTCATAACTATAATTAATCAAGTTTTGTTAAATTAAAAGGTATACTTTTTTAGTTACCCGTTTCCAAGGATTTGGGCAACATTCAGATCGAAGTACTGTGTAGGACTGAAGGGCTATGTTTGGGGTTTTGCAGCATGCTGATGACTAACAACCCGTTTTTATGGGATTCAGCTAAAATGAAATTATGACAGATAAAGACAGAGTTGTACTGCAGTAATATAACTTAAAAGATGTAGTGATATAACATTATAGCTGTGGAGCTACCTTTTAAAAAAAAATTCCTGTTTACAGAACCCAGGAAAAATTGTAGTTACAGAGCATAAGCAGGACAAATTATTCATAGATCCTAAACAGGTCAACTACAGACCACCGCAATAACAGCAGAACTCAGGGATTAACTTCATTCTTCTCTCACCCACCACTGCACCCAGAGGGGGGTTTATTTCACATCTGCAGTTCCACGCATCCACTACAGAAACATGAGCTGCTCATATTCAACACCACTAAGGCAGTGCAAGACTTAGAGATTGTGTACTTCTACACCATCATGAACTCGATAGTATCCGTTTCAGTACTCTTGTATGGGGATAGCATCACCTTCCCTACTGACAGAGGGAATGTCTCTGATCAGTGCTGTTCAGTGGTACCTTACAGCTTAGTTCCTTAGTGAGGCTGGTTTGCTCATCAGCCTCCACGAGAGGATAAAGTGCAACAAGCAGATTTCACACTTCACAACATGACACATGTGGTCAGTGTAGACACGGAACTGCAATCCTCTTGCTTACTGCTGGACAGACCGCAGGAAGAGAGTGGCCTATAATGTCATTGTCCTCGTGCTTTCCTGATACGGGCTTTAGCTTAGCAATTCAGGCCCAGTCCCGTCCAGTGGTCTGGCACCATCAGGAAATACTTGTCCATAGCTTCACAAAACCTGGTCCGGTACAGTTCTGGAGAGACCACAGTTGGCATCTTACCTAACATGAAAGAGTCAAGAGCAGTTAGAAATGGGATAAAGAGCACACTGCAGTACAGACAAACATCACAGGAGATTACAACACCGGACAGCAAAATCATGAAGGCATGCTGTACATGGAAGGGTCTTGGAACCAACTAACATTATCAGCTGCCTTTTTTTTAATTTTTATTTTAAAGATATTTAAGGGAAGACTGATCAAGGACTGGACCCCCAACACTGAATTAAGATACCGGAAGCTGGAAGAACCATCTAAGCTTTTTAGATCAGCCCTGATCAATTTGTTTCTTTTTCTCTTCTCCTGTTTAGAGTTCTTTGAGGTTCTCCAGCAGAGATGCAAATTTCTCCCATTAAGAATTTCACTCTATGGACATGATTTTGTCTTCTCCAGACACCTGAGCAGTGGTACATCAAGTGTTGCCCCTCCCTCCTCTTTCCAGCCCTCCTACTACATGTGGCCAACACTAGGCAATGCCGCACCAAACGTACTCTACTCACTTCCACAAAGGGAACTCCTCAGTTCCTCAAAATATGGGTAGTAGTCAATCATTTGATAAGGATTCCTCCACACTAATATCTCGGATTATATCTGGTTTTCTGAACTCAGGCAGCAAGGTTTTATTGCTAGTATTTCTGCACAGATGACTAAGTTTGTATGTGAGTAGTTGGTAACTAAGGAACAGAACTGTCTGATAAGTAGGTGACCTTTACCCCATTCCCAGGAATTACAGTACCTAAAGGGTCACTCATGGAAGCAGATTAATATATTAGGTTTTTTCGAAACTTATTATTCCTTCCCCTGTTCTGGACAACTTAATCCAGTGTTGCAAGTCTGCATGGTGGGAAGTTGTGGCTTTATTAGCACAGTTAATGGAAGCTTCATGGTAATGAGGAAACTTGATCTAAAGTTTTGCTTTCATTCTGGACTTACCTTGTCCTCCCAAGATGCCAGTTGACTTCACCACCATCTCAAGCTTTTTGTCCCAGGTGAAAGTGCGAATATAGTCTGTTGCAATAAAAAACAAAACACACACACGCAGACATGTCACATCTGCTATAACCCCAGTAACACAGTTCTAAAATGTATCTATTTCACCTCAAAAATGGCAAGAAAGCAGTAGGCTTCCACAGCCAGAACAACTTCAGCATTCCTCCTACCAGTTGCCTCACTTTCTGGAGTACTGGTTGTATTTGGGTTGGGTGAATACAGTATCTCAAAAACCCAGCAAGATCATAATCAACTCTTCCTGTCTCTGCAAAAACAGACTGCCCAGGCATGACTTTTTATCCATCTTAGAGTTTCAAAGGCTCATTTACAAGAGTCACTTGGCTGATCCTCATCCCAGAAACATATTAAGAATCTGTAACACCTCCCACTACTTTACTGCAACAGCTTTGGACAACTATCCATTTAAGCTAGTAATACTCCTCATCATTGCAGCCACCTACAGGTTTGATAACAAAAATCAAACACTTTTTACTTCATGAAATGGAGGACTGGAAGCACCATCAGTGACCCCAGTGGAAGAGAGGGCTGCAAAGAGAAGACTTCAGAATTGTTTCCAAGCCCATTTCAGAGAAAGCGTGGTCAGTCATTACAAGCACATGAACATTTTGGTCTGCAAAGCTGAAGCTTCAGTAAGTTAATGATACAAAGTAATGAAAAACTTATCTCCTAACATTTGACTACAACTGCAATTATACAATTCTGAATTTACTGTTTCTGGATTTACAAAAGGCCACCATGAGTATCCACATTTCACCTCAGCTGTGTGTTACACAAAATTCATCCAGACCTGCCAGTCTTATTCATTTGTCTGAATACACTTTGAAAATGCTCCCTTAGAGCGCTTTGGGACGAATCTCATCACTTTGTGCACTAACTACTGTCACTTCATGCCCCAAGGCCCAGAGCCCCACACAACAGGGCCTACAAATAAAATAAAGTCTTCACAGCTCCCCACAGATGTAACTTGTTTCCTGTATCACATTAGGATCTAAAATAAGATTCTGACCTCAGAACCAAACTCAGTCCAAGCCAATGGTTTTTAGTTCTGTCACCTACAGCAAATTTTGCTTAAGTACTCTGTAAATTCTCAGGGTATTATTGAGAACATTGTGACAGCCTGATACTGCTGGCATGTTCTCTGTTCTTTAAGATATTTGTGTTAAACAAGCTCCTTCAGATCACAAACAGCTGTTCTCGCCACAGTGAAGGAACTGTTAGCTTTAAACATCACACAAAATATACTCTAATCAGTTAAAACTTTCCACAGGACAGCAAAAAGTCACAAGTACAGGAGGAGCAGAGTCTCGTCCCATTTACCCAAATATTCAAGAGTCTACAAAACTAGAAAGCAGTAACAACCTGCAGTTCTTTGTAGCTGGTACTTCAATTCTCAACTAGAAGTGTTATTGGAATGGCTTTCATGCTTTATCAGAAAAGAAGAGTAATCCAGACCCTCCTCGCTTGAGATCTCATCTAGAAGCATTTCTGAGCCAGGTTTCGAGAGCACCTCACTTCCACATCCAGCAAAATGGCTTCATCTCCCAGACTTTTGCACAACACAAGTTAGCCTGTCTAAAGATGAGGCTCTGCTTTCCAGTCACAAGTCAAAGGATGTGACAAGGTAATTACTGCATTGCCACCCATGTTATCCAGGTCAGACTACATGATCACAAGTGATCCCATGATGTTTCCCTCTTCCATCCCTAACAATATTGTTTATCCTTAGATTCTCTACGCACAAGTTAAAATTTAAATGGCTATGTATATATTACTGAACTTTAAATATTAAACACGTAAGAGCATACAAACAACCTTCCCTACTTTAACTGGAGTCAAAGTGTGGGTTAACACCAACTTGACTGCTTTTTCACTACCTGTGAGGTCTCCTGCATATATTCTTAGTAATGCAAATGCTTACACAAGGCCATACAAGAGCTGGAGAGGTGACTTCCTGCCTCCACTTCAAATACCCATGAGAGGATGAGGATGGTATTCCATCAGGAAGACGACAGGCTTTCCTGACACACACCTCTGCAGTGGTGGCACAGTTTTAAGAGTACTATAAACACCTAAACCACAAGAAACCAGTTTCAACAGCTGAAAGCAAGAAAATACAGAAGACAACTTACCAATGATCCCAACAACCAGCTCATTGCTGGTATCATCACGACCCACCAGCAGGGAATAGTCGATGATGAGGTGGCTGGACAGGAACTGGGAATCACTGTGTATGGAAGCTCTCAGCACAGCCTTGCAATGGGAACGGATGTACAAAGGATTGTCCCGGACCATCTTCAGAAGGTTCTCATCCAGCAGGACTACATCACAGCTTTCCTTGCCTGTGTCTGTTTTAACATTTCTATTCCGGAGGGAGCCCTTCAGGTCAAAAACCTGGAAATGGAGAACAGCACTACTTTGTCCCAGTGTTCTGCAAGGTTAAACTCTTAACTGCAGCGTTTGAGAAGATAGCATGGCAGGGCAAGTCTTTCTTGCTCTGAAGGAAGATGGTTAACAGAAAACGTTTTTGTAGTACAAAAATTAAAGTTTCCTGAGTTGGAGCGTACCATGTAAGCCTACATGAAGGCTGTGCCACCTCAATTCACAAATTATAGGCAAGTTACTTCACTAATATTTAGCCTAATTTAAGGGGAAAAGGGTGTCCCTATTTCTACATTGTATGGGTAAACTCAGTTTTCCAGACAGCTTCTACAGACTCAAATGCTGACAATAGTAAAGCCACTAAAGAGGGAGACTGATCTTGCATGAAGCACCATTTAACATCTGTTGGCAAGGCAACATTAGGTTGGAAAGAATCTCTGGGAGACCTCCAGCCAATGCCTGCATGAAGTAGGTACTGTTAGAGGAGGTTGTTCAAGCCTTGCCCAGTCAAAAGTTGACTAACTTCAGGGATAGAGTCCACAGTCTCTTTGGGTCTCTGTTCCAGTACCTGACCACCCTTGTGATTTAAAAACCAGACAAAAAGAGAAGCCACAACAACATCCTTTACGTCTATCTAGAATTCCCTCAGCTCACTTCCTCCCACAAACATCCCCTGTTTGAGGTGAGGCACTGGGAGGGAAGGTGGAAAGAACTGATACTACCTAGAGTTTTGGAAGCAACATTTGAACTTCTGCTTCAGCATCAACTCTATATTTGAAGAGAATTTTCCCACCAGTTATTTTAAGGTCTTCATTCCACTGCCTCAAAGGTTGCTCTTCCTTTACTAAGAGCAAGACTGAATTCAAAATCTTGTCGCACACATTAAGTAGTTCAGAGAGAAAACAGCAGATTCAAAACATCATTAGTTTCCCCCCTACACTACACAGTAGCTCACCATCTCTGTTGGTGAGGCTCTCCTAAGTAAATGAGTCTGTAATCCCAGTCAGTTCTTCTAAAAGCTTTGCAAAAAGGCTTCACATTTTCCTAATTAGGTTGGCAATGCTTTCTCTCAGACACCAGAGATGCAGGGACAAATAAGACTTCTCAGAACTGAAGCCTGCACTACAGCTATCTGAACTAGCCAGTAATAGGCATCCAGTTACTGAGGATCACACACAAGGAAACAGGCACCTTTGAGCGGTCCTACATGTAGACAGCACATGCGAAGTTAAAAGTTACCTTGACAGCTACTGGTAACCCTGCTCTTGCTCCAAATCAGAACTGCACTGCAAGAGAACAGAACACCCGGTTCCTACCTGAGCCATTTTCCTGCCATAGAAAAGGTTTTCCATAACAAGCAGATCCAGCTTCTTTTCAGTGTTGTTTTGAGAGTTCTTGTATCCAATTCTATACACCCCAAGGATTTTGGCCAGTGCTGTGGGCTTCTGATGAAGAGAAGACATGGGCTAAGACCTCGGCGTACAGGTAGTCAGCAGTCAAGTACTATAGGGACCACTGTTCTGTCTGACTGTGTAACAGATTAGAAGCTCTAACAAAATTCCCACTTTTCATCTTAAAAATATGTTATTAGTACAGCTCATACACCCTGACATTTTCTTTTACATAAATGAAAGGGGTTACTGGAAACTCTTACTAGCCTGGAAATATAGAACATTTTCTAAAATAAAAGGCGCTTTTTTTTTTTTTAAATACCTTCTGCTGAACTGCATTAATGATGTAAGTGAAGTAGTGTGGAGCAAAGTCGAGGAACGACTGGACTTCCAGACGAGGCATCTGCTTCAAGATGAATCTATCATCTGTTTTAACATCAGAGGCAACAGGGTTACGTACAGTAAGTGATGTATTCTTTGCATGTTCTTTAGGACTGCTGTACAGCTGAAGCAGTTTAAAAATTAAAGGACTATGACTCCCCTTCATCCTTCACTACAGAAGCTCATTTCTAGAAACTTTTTTACTTCATGTATTACAAATTTCAGCCTTCTAGCAAAATCAGGGAAAAGAGACTGTCTAAGTTAGATTTACCTCAGCTATATGGGCTTCTTATACAGACAACAAACAATCTACAGACCCTTCCATTCAAAATGACTTTTAAGTAGGGGCATAGAATCACTCATTAAAAAAATATATACCTATAAATCAACTAGAGCATGTGGGATTATAAGAAACACTATGTCTTTAATAACCAGTTTTCCTTTAATTATACTCAAGTTTTTGTTTTCTGAAGCCTGCTTAAGAGAGTACAACCTTGCTAGCTGCTACTACTGAAAGACAGAACTACATTTTGTTCTCCTGCACAGATAGAGACAAATAATCTGATATTGAAGACCCCAGAACAATCCACTTAACTTTCCATTCTGAGTGACAACTTGAGTCAGCAACCCTCTGTCTAGAGGTAACCAGGGATTAAATAACACACTAACCAGCACCATCCCCAAATAATACCCTGTCATTACAAAAGGGGGAAGAAACTTCATTTACCCTCGGTCACATAGAATGCAGCCCCAGATTTGCCACCTCGTGCCTGCCAGGGCATAGAGTGGGAGAGGGATCGGATGAAGTCCTCTTCACTGCTCCCCAGTATCACTTCACGCATCTTGTGAAACTCGCCAGCGTAATAAATCCGGCAGTAGAACTTAGCATTCGCATCTGAAAACTCTGCAAAAAAAGGTCTTCCTCATGTGATGTGACACTGACTACCTGAGATGACAATTAGAGATTTTACTGATGTCTAGAACAACATTATGCTAAACACCCCTTTCTCACATCTACTGTACTTTGGAAGTTTAAACCAATAGTATTTAAATGGAAAACTTACAGGAAAGTCAAACCCCTTTAGGTTAGCACACAGTATATACCATAGGAAAGTGTCTAGACAAAAGATCAATTTTTAAAAAACAGTTTTATGGGGTATTTTTGCAACAGAAGATTGATTACAGTAAGTAAAAACTGCATTGCTCTGTTACTGCTTTGTTTTTCCTTCCTGCCCAAAGCAAAGAAAAAAAAAGTTCAAGATTTCCATTACACTTGCATGAGGAAAGGATTTTGTCAGCCAAGACTTCAAGTTATTATTTACAGCTACTCACGAAGTTCCACATGGGGATTCACCAGCTGTTTCTTCTGTCCGTCTCCTCCATCTACATCATCTGAAGGCATAAAGGGACCATTCAGTCAAGGTGTTTCATTATTATTACCGAGAAAGCCACGTAAGATACTACTTATAAACTCACATTACAAGAAAAATATTTTATTTTTTCAAGGATACAGAGGGAACTATACAGAGGGAATTAGAGATACAGCTATTAATTTTATGATATAATATGTATGCAAGAAGGGCACTGCTGTTCATGGGACACATAAGTACAAACTTTCTCTTTCTCTTCATTCATTTTATGTGAGCTGAAAAAATGAAAGTTAAACAGGGAGTGAGGAAGAGAGACTGGGCTGCTTAACTAGAGTCAACTCAATCCAAACACATTCAAACCCAGACTATTCAATGTCCCTACAGTTACCAGGGTCTGAAAGACCCTATTTCCTTTCTTATAAAGCAAAGCAACGTCTTTAGGAGGAACCTACATTTGATGCTCAAAACATTCATTTCCAGTGCACTTTGAATGATCTTGGACGGTCGAAAAAGCATGAGCAGGAGTGCATTCTGGGCCTTACAAATATGAATGAGGTTTGGAGAATTAACAGTCCAAGACAGAAGATGGACTCAAGTCTTGTACCTTGAGGCTCTGTTCCTTGATTTTCTGCTCCCTCTTTGCCCGTCTGTCCAACCTGGTAGTAGGCACTGTCTGCACCACGTAAGGTCTCTTTCTTCTGAGAAGACAGGTCTGGGCTCTTCCCTCCCGTACCACGGAAGAAAGACAAAACGCCAGATGGTTTCTTTGCTACAATTAAAAGGAATAAAGAAGCTGGCCTTGGCATTTTCACATAAAAGCATGACTCATATGAGCATTCTCCATTTGTTGTTCTAGCTGAATGATATAATACAACTGTAAGTCATTTGCTGTTCTCCAGGCAACCAAGTTCAATCAGGTTAGATGATTTAGTGTTCCAAGTAGCATTCTGGAATGCTGAATCATTTGAAAACACAAACCAAGAGTGAGCGTCTTTAAACATTAAGAACATCTTTTTCAAGAAGGCAAAACATATTATGGGCATCACACCCCACTGAACAGGCTAGAACAACCCAAGGTCCACTACATCATAATATATTTAATCAGGGTGTGATAAGTCTGCTCTCATAATCATCAGAGAAAGCCATCACAAGCACAGACCTCAGAAAACACACACACACACCACCCCATGTTCTACATCAGTTCGACTCTGAGACCAGTCACAAATTCAACTCAGAATTCATTTTCTTTGTTGTAATTAACATAACTTCCACAAGAACTAGAACCCAGGTTAAGTGGACTCAAGTCTGAGCTGAGATTAGCATCATGGATAGGATTTTGGCAAAATGGTCTTACTCTGTTCTGGTTCTGCATTGCGATTTGAAGGACACATATTAGCCTCAGGCAGGCGGACAGGGCTACTGCTCTTTGGTTTGCTGTCTGACATGCTGAAAGGAGAAAGAAAAAGAAGTAGTCATAAGCCCAACAAATACTGTCACCTGAGACACTTTACTCCTGTACAATTTATTTCTCCTCCATGCCTAACACTAAATACTGCTAAGGGAAGATAACAGTTTTATGCTTCCTCCTCCACCTCCCTGAGAAAAACCTTTCAGGGCTCCATAGCAACAGTTCCATCCATCACCACAAGAAAGGTAAGCAGGCCCAGTAATCCCTACCATGCACAGAGCCAGGGGATCAGGTGATAGAGACACCACCAGTCCCTGAAATGAAACAGAAACTCAGGTACTGCAAGTATGTATTGCTACATGGAATGCGTCAGATTCCATCAAAAAGCAAAGATCCCAATGGAGGCATATTTTGAGGGTCCTTCCTCATCCTAGTTTTGGCTAATTCACTACAATCACTGTGCCTTCACTCTGTGTACTGTAGTTCCTGCACGTAACCTGTTTGGCTGTACTCCTTCTTCAGAACTGTTCTTCAGAGATGCTTTGGACAACTCATCCAGGGCATTTCTGTACTCCTTGCAACTGAAGAGGAAAGGAAAATAAGAGGGGGGGGAATAAAAAAGTCAGTTGTTCTTTGGGAGACTCTGTAACACCAACCCAAAGGTTCAGTTCAGAAACAAACACAGGAAAAAACCCACAGTAGAAATATATCTCCATTTTTTCTTACAATTAGAATTTAGTTCCCTTAGAACAGAAGCTGTTCTACATCATACTGCACAAAAAATCCTCCCTTGTTTCTCTTGCTTCCACAATCTAAGCATGTGCTTCTTTAAAAGTCTGTTGCCTTGTGACATGCAAACTCCAAGATGTACTGAAGCATCTGGTTTGGAGAACCAAGTAGTAGCAAAAGCTGCTATGACCAAAGGTAGGCAAGGGACAGACTGCAGCATAAATACTTAACTGTTGCTCCCTAGCTCCGTTGCACTTCCTCCAGGCTCAAGAGCTGAGCAAAATTTAGTAGCGCTTCTTTCTCTAACAATATCACATCACGCTAATTCATTTTTATGTACTAGAGCTGGGCAAGAGAAGCGCCAAATCCAGTTTCAAGTTGGAAAATCTCGTTTCCATATCTCAGTAGTAAAAGGAGAGAACTTCAGCTCTGGCAGAAACACTCAGCTGAGTGAAGAAATTCTGTCATTGTTCCCTCCCATTAAGATTTAAATATTTCTTGCACAGAAAAGCTGCAAAAGTACATGTGTCAGACGAACAGCAAAAATCACACCAGTACCTGAGAGCAAAAGCTATGATGGAGCTTGGTTCTTTCTCACAGACTGCAATAGGTACACGTTCATGCTCATACATTAGGTAGTGCTTATCCGGGTCACTAAATGAAAGTGACATAGGGAGAGCGTTAGTAGATCATAAAATTTTGTGGAAAGAAAAGGTTGAGTTTTGGTCAAAGCCCAGATCTTCATCACTGCACTCCCAGGCACAAACTGCAAGTCTCAGCATGGAACCAAAGCTCCCTAGATCAGCTTCTCCCAATAGACACATTCATAGCTACGTGGTTAATTCTAAACGACAATGTGTTAGGGCAATCAGCACTTCAAGCAAGCTGTTGATATCAGAACACCAGCTCCAAGTTAGAGTAAGAGTCTATTTCTGTTTAGCAGCCACTGTTTCTAATGGCATCAAAACCTGCCTGAGTTTGTTTTGACCGTCCTACAGCAGAGCCTGCAGAGTAAAGTTAGGGGACAAACCTGGAGTCTTTTCTGAACAAACAGTTTAGCATAGAAAATTCCCAAAAGCCTCCCGGGTTTCTGCAAGACCTTTACTTATCTGTGGGGTCCAGTCATTTAACTTTTACCTCATCAGCTCATGACCTCCGCTACTACCCTGGAGGTAGGATTTGGATGTGAAACTCAGGCTGCCAAACATTAGGCTCACGTCAAACAAGAAACACAAGGCACGCAGACCAAGTGGCCAAAAGACTTTCCAGCCTGTCCATTTTCACATGGAAGGGGCACTTGAGGGCACATGCAGTAGCCATTGAACCTGACCTACACCCAGACAATGCCAATTTGAGTCCAACCCTTGGAAGAGGTCTGGAAGCAAAAACAAGAGGCCAGCATGTAGCTTTAGTAAGTCTTTGCTAAGGCAGGATGTTTCTACTCCCACCCTGCAGCAATAAAGTTAGAAAGCACCTTTCTCCCCATTCCCCACTTCCCCTCCCAGAAGAGTTTCTAGGAGGAGGAGAAACTGATCATGTATGTACAAGGGTGAATCATTAATAGGAAAAGCAGGTAACCTACAAAAACCTAGAAGGGACACAGACAAGTTCCTGCCTTGAGGAAGTTCTATAGCTTATTCAGAAGCAAACCCAAGTGATGACTTAAATTATATACTGAGCAAAGGAAGCATGCATGTCTCTGTTCGCAATTTGATCAGGCTGCTAATTTTGTACATTGTATATATTATGCAGTACTTACAAGGGAAACGGAATGGGGTTATAGTTGTTTCCAGGCAAAAAGTTAGCCAAAATAGCTTTCATAGTAGACTTCTCCTTCACTTGGCTGTCTGTGGATCCCAGTGAGTGTCCATCAAACACATCTGGAACAGAGATAAGTCTGCATCATAATATCTACTTCAAGCTGTAAATTCAGAAGGAAGGTTGCAGACTACAGAGTTACCACATTTGCCATTTCCTAAACCAATCCCATATACTTACCACAGAGAAGCAAGAGAAGGAATACAAGGCCACAACTATATACCTTCTGAGCTGCTTGTATCCTGTTCTGACAGTGTGTTGGCACCAGTCATATGCTCTGTAACAACCTCTGGAGGGGTGGGCAGCTGAAGATGGGTGGACCCTGTGGAGCTCTGACTTGATAAAGTAGTCAGGAAACGATCCTCTGAGAGTACAAGGACAGAAAAAAGTATTTTACATGGCTGTCAGAAGTTACACTGCTTGCTTCCAGGCCAAGCTTCCACCAGTGTCAACTTTCAAGAAGTTTTTACTTAGAAAGGAGGTAAGGCCACCCAGAACAAAGGAATTGACAAGCTGATCAACACAGCACATAACCTCCAGAAGGTGCATACACCCACCACCTTCAGTTCCCACGAGCTCTCAGTATGCCTCACAGGTAAAGATGTCTTAGCACCCATAACCACTTCTCAGAAGCAGTGAGAGGCATTTCCCAAATTCCATATAGTTATTCTATTATTCAGAATCCCTCTGAAAGTTTTTATACTTCAGTTCAAAGGAAAAACCTTGCTGGCCAATTTAGTATCATTAGTAATTCAGCTTCATATTGGAAGCAGACTTTGGTTTTTATAATAGCAAGCTGTAAACTGGCTTATTCCTATCTGACACAATGGGGATTCACCGTTTCTCTAAATTGTGACATTTGACAAAGGCTCCCGTATTATCTCAGGGAAATGGTTACAGCAAGCTTATGAAAAACAAATAAATAATCAACAGACCTTTCTCTCCATTTTGCAGTGCTGGAGAAGCATTGCGTGGGGAAGCATCCATGCTGCTGATCTAGGCAGAATAACAAAACATCACCATTGATGCCTAGCTCTTTATAGCTGTATCCCTTCCTCTGTGGAACACTTGCAAAAGCAGATGTACCACAACTGCACACTCCCACCCACTGCAGTGTCACTGTATCTGCCACCACATGAAAAACACAAGGCAACAGTAACCCAGCTTCACAAGAAGCTTATGACTATTATGTCTTTATGTTGCTTTAAAGACTACACTCCTATATAAACTTACTTGCTGTCAGATCAAGGTTAAGTGCATTTTAGCATCTAACAAATAGATGTGAAGCATGCATACAGCAGAGCAAACCCAGGTACTCATGAGGTTTCTTAGTGCACCTTGTGCTAATGTTATAACTATTTGGTTTCAGCCTCTCTGTATGATGCTTATAATGTCCTGCCTTGCATTCTGGACATTTTCTCAGAGTACCAGCTCACCAAAGGGTGGTTGCTCAGCATGCTGGCACATGGACACATCACAGAACAGAGGTGAACCTGAAAACTGATTATCAGTCCGTCCTGTTTTCTTTGCTCTGTCTGTCCTGATAATTTTTGCGTTTTCTTTTTCGCAAGGGATAAACCAGATGGGCAACAACGAGGTGACCTCCTTCCTATCTAGGCATACACCTGACAATGACTGCAGCTCTCTACTGCTAGTATTCAGATTAACTCTACACAAACACCACAGAAAATCATCAAATCCTATTCATACTTAGTCTTCTGTGTAATATGGCTCTTGGCTCATATCTTTAGGAAAAAATACACATACTAACACGCAATTCAAGTTTTTACAGCTGAAAACTACACGATGCAGTAGAATAAGTTTACTAAATGCACTGAAGCCAGTCTTAAGACTCTTGTGTTGCTGCAGAACAAAAAAAGTTTAAGTAGCTTCTAGCCTGCTACTCATACCTTGCTTTCTTCACCTTGCCTCAGTCTCCCAGGGCTGGGTGGTACTGATGGACGTTTTCTCCCTTTCTCTTGTTGAAAGAGGTCCTGCAATCTTAAAGAAAAAAAAAAAAAAAAACAAAATTAATTAAAAAATAGATTATAGGTATTAGTTGTGAAAAGCATAAGTTATGAAGTTTCTCTATACTAGAATACAGCCAAGCATGCCTTCACAAGTCTTTATTGCAACCTCAGATGGCTGCTAACATGTGCCAAAGGTATGCTTCAAACGGCCAAACCCAGAACATTTTCTTCACCGCTGAGATAACTTCATCCAATTAATTGCTTCCCCGTGCTCCCCTCTCTTCCACCTTTATTCAAATGACACTTTCTCGTCTCAAACCCAAGTTGTGCTCTACAACACAATACTCTATCTGGCCTCAAATGGTTTTCTGTTCCAATCACCTAGCTGTGTGGTCTTAACCATTAGATTGACATTCAGCACAAGCTCTCCTAACACACTCTATATAGCAACTGCATCACAGGGAGAGAAAGTACCAAAAAACCTTTTTCCTTCTATAACGAACACAGTATTGTTGTTGCTCATGATTCTAACATTTCTCCTCTTACCTGTTATTCCAGGCTTGCAGCATCTCACAAAGCCCTTGTTTTTTAGCTATCAGAGACTCAAAAACAGATTGCAGCTGCTGAGGTGTGTCTAATGATGATGAAAGCAACCTCGCTTGGATTTTCTCAGTCCAGTTTCGAAACTCCCCCTCTTCCATCTGCCAAAAGAAAAGCTGTCAGTGTTCCACGACCAGAGATGACACTAGATTTGAGTGGCTTCTCCAAATACTTTGCAGCCTACAGCCTGCTGATGCAGAAATAGTCCATTACCTCCTTTTGGGCAAAGAGGTCTTCCATCTTCTCTTCTCTTGTTTTGCTGAAAGTATCTGTTTTCAGAGAAGCAAGACGATCATCAACAGCAAGATACACTTGTGACACCCTGTGGATAGGGATGCCAAGAGTTAAGATGTGACTACCTAGAACATCTTCAACATTCTTTAACAAGAGTCTGAATGCATTTAAGGCTAGCGTTTAAGAATACAAAAGACAATATATAGCAGTCTTCTGCACAGTATGCTATTCCACTGAATTTACAGGGAAAGCTAATAAATTAATTAGCATAGCAGAAACACACATTGACATTCCTCTTCACCACTTATTCTAAGCAGGGGAAGTTGTCAGAGAGGAATACAAAGGTCATATTAATAGCAAAGGGGAAGCATTTTGTCATCTGTGTCTGGGGCTTCAAGCTACACCTCCACCAGAAGGGCTCAGACAGTCAGAGCAAGTAACTATTTCAGTTCTCAACGAAGCTTCACAGATTCTGAAGTCAGGCAATTAAAGTCATCAGCCATACAGGAATGCTGCCACCAGGCAGAACAGCAGTCACGCTGGATTTAATACAGTTTCCATCATGTCTGTCTCCCACTTTTTCTTCCAATTTAGAAGGTGTCTAGGCTTACAGTAGTTTACCTTAGACTACAGACTGTCTGCTGCTATCAAATTGAATAGCTAACAAAGGCAATGTCTTGTACACACCAGAGTTCAGTAGCCACATGACCAATACAATGAAAACAGTTCTGTTTGGACAACAGATCTAAGCAATGCCTTTGCAGTTTTTCTGGGCTGAAGGCAGGATTTAATCTTGGTCAGATATTCCAAAAAGGCACATTAGGATAAAGGTACAAAGTGTTACCTGCAGTTTTCAGATTAAGCCTTCTAGGGCCACCTCCTCTGTTACATTTTTAGTATTAGAGGGAGAAATTAGAAATACTTTAGCTGTGCTTGAGAAGACACTTTGTTAAAAAAAGGTGACATTTCAGACACCAGCTGATGGTCAACCTTTCAGTGGCTACTTAGCAGCCTCATTCACCAATGTACTGTATCACTTAAGTATCAGTGCAACACTGAGGGATGGAGAAGAGAATAATCTTAGTTTCTTTCTGCTAGCTGTGTTTAAGCTGATTTGCCACCAGATGAGAAGATGAGAGATTAGTACAGAGCAGGTAAAGGTAATAAGATTCCAATACCACCCTTCCTTAGAAGTACCTACACATGTAAATGTATTTAAAACCATTACTTTTCTATTAAATAATGACTATTTAGCAAGTCTTATCTACACTAGCAAAAATGGTTTTGTGTTCTGCTAATAAAGGTCCAAAACACAAATAAGCCGAGGAAGGCATTAAAAACAAAGCGTACTTTTGAGAGAAGTCCTTGAGATCCTGCAAAATAGTAACCTTTGAGGGAGCCTGCCGTTTGATGTAGATCTTGGGGAGTGGGACACACACTTCAAGCAGCCGGATTGGAGAGTAGCTGAGAAGGCAATATGACAGCTATTAACAAGATTCTCCCCATGTAAGACTAATTCTACACCAAATGTAGTTTGTAGCCCTTATATGAAGAGAGGCACTGTCAATGTGTCCAGGGCTTCAGTAACTTTTAGCAGCAATATCACCCTGTTCATTTATCTCTAGGCAAAAAGTAAAGCCACAGATCATGCTGCAAAAACAAAATGCCGAAAATTTTTGAGATTAGAGAGTGAAAAGTGCTTCCTTTCTGTGTTGTGAACGGAGCCATCCATTCTGAGGAACACTGCGCACCCCACCCAGGACAGTGATGGCACTCACAATGTCCTCTGCAAGCCAACACACAACCCTGCACTTGTAGTTACAGCGCAGTTATGCTATCCCATGCTGTACTCAAAGGACAGACCTAATGAATCTTTACTAGAGCTATATACTTCACATAGTACTAAAGAGACAGAAAGAAGTTTTCAGCAGCAGACCTCACCTGAAAGATGCCACCATCTGATTATAGGAAAAATACTGGTGATAGTCATGGTGAATGGAATGACCACAAGGCTCTGCATTGGCCCTTCGAGTATACTGGTGCCCATAGAATCTCAGCTCAAGGTATTTTGCAAAAGACATAGACCAAGAATCATTGGAAAGGGGAACAACTGGTGTCACCTGAAAAATTGAAAGCCAAGTGTCTTGTTGTCATCCTTCAACCAATTAAGGACAGACTAACCTAGATAGCAATCTAATATTTCTAATACCAGAAGTACTCATGTCCTGAAACACTCTAAGCAACAAAGATAACATTTATGCAAAGCTAAGGCCAACACATAGTTAAAATAAATCAGATAAACAACAACTGCTAGTTGAGAAAGACAAGTGCTAAGCTGGGGGAGTGCAAACATATCCTTGACAGTAGTTTATATCTGGGATGCTATTTCTCTGCATAGAGACAATTTGCAACAACCCAGTCAGCTGCAGTGGTTTCATCATCTACTTTTCCCCTGGTGATTCTTCAGCTACAAATACACTGGTATTGCTCTGCTGTGTATTTCCAGTTCAGCACTACTTGCAAGCTTAGATTAGCCACGGCTTTATACATACTTAATAGCCACAAACATATTAATGTTTACACGAGCACACAGAAATAAAAGAACAGGTGTATACACAGCAGTGTAACGCTTGCCTTCAGCAATTACATAAACTTCCTCTAGGTATCTTTAAATCCAACACCCATGTTTAAGCTAGCATAAGTAGGCAAACTGAGTCATCCACATAGGTAATTGAGATGTTATGCATTTCAGGCACTGCATGAATCTTTTTTAGTTAAGTTTTATTCTTGTCTCTTTGAAGGCTCTTAAGTTTTACAATGTTTAGCTAGGGATGAGTAGCCAATTGGTAATGTTTTCTTAGCTAAATTACAGAACAAGTTTCAGATAATACACAATCTTACTATCTTGGGGTTTTTTAACACAATTTATCATTCCTCTAATGAAGATTTTGCTTACTTTCTAATGACTACTGAAGGAAGTCTAGACATCACATTGACACAATGCAGACTGTCCAGTCCACAGCAGATCAAAGAGAACCAAGTGGTTTCAGCCAATTACTAAAGCCAGTAGGTCCCAGTGTCTGTTCTTACCCATACATTCTTTTGATGCTCATACTGATTCACTGCAGGGAAGGGACCATAGTTTTCACCTCTAAGAGGGCAACTCCATTTTTTCTATGTGTCACAAATTAGTTTCCAGCAATATATCAACTCCACTTAAACCAGAGCCAGGTTTAATACTTTCCAACAGGACTACCCCACATAAGATGTTTCACCCTAAACAACCCCAACTCTACGAGAGGAATTTGTAGATACCTGAGAACGTCTCTATCAGTAACAGGTTTTGTGCAAGTTTAGCCATAGCTGCAGGGATGAGCACTTTCTCAAAAATGCTGCCTTTCCATACAACGCCAATTACCACAGGAATACAACACTGGAATAGAAAAGATTCTTAAGTCCACAACCTTACCTGTTTGCACAGTCTACACCAGGAGTAAGTAAGAATGGTGTGCTGGTACCCGGGGACTGGGGAGTCCAGCTCCTTTAACACAATTTGCACACAGCCTTGCCCATGAACAAAGCGACGGATGTGGTGCACCATTGGCGTTTCGCAGAACATGCTGGGGCATTGGTAGGAAGGCCTTATAGAGAGAAATGGAAACACTTAGGAATGATCATAAACTAGACACTGCTGAAGAACTGATTCAACATATCTCATTTGCTTTTTAATATCATGGTACTACTTATCTTTATTGTAAAGTTTCCTAAGCCTTTAGTGAGGGCTGTTTCTGCAGAGTGAATTCTACTCATTCAGAAATAGCATGTAGAGAAGTTCCCTTGCCAGCAATAGCTGTATAGGTTCCAAAAGCAGCGACTATCACAATCTGCCAACATACTCCATCTAGTCCACAACACACAGATCAAGCACCTCAAAGTGCCTGGGCCCCAAATCGGAAGACATCTCTGGCAGCGTACCAGTGCAAAGGCTACTGAGGAAGTGATGGGCCAAATAGCCTTCAAAATGGTAATGTTTCAACTCTTGAAGGAGGAGGTGAGCAAAATAGTGCCACATAACCTTTCTGAACAAAAAAACTCCTGACTTTTCCATGAATGGATTTTTTTTTAAGTCAGGGAAGAGAGACTGATATCAGAAAAATAAAAGCTGAATCATTTAGCTATAAAAGTGAAATATGGAATTCTTCAAAAACAGAAAGAGCCTAAAAAAGCCCAGATCCTCCTTGCTGATATGAAAAAAAAAAAAAAGGAATTTTAATTACTGAAACTATGGAGACTGAGAAGCATTCACTTTAGCACACACTAGCTAGTCAGCTGAGAGAAACAAGAACCTAAAAGTGAACAGCTAAGCTCCTCCTCTTCATTGATCAGCACAAGGAGAAACACTTGTTCCTCTAAAGAAAGCTGAGCATTTTGCTACTGTAAGTGGTGAATGGAGAGAATAATCTTGTCTTTTGAGGGACCACAGGCTATCTATCAAGCTTCAGAGACCACTGAGACTCTGTATGGCGTTCTGGCAGTACTGGTTATCACTGAAACCTAACAATTTGCACCTCTATCAGATGAAATAAATCACACCATACTTTGCCAGGGCTAAAAGTGTTCTGGACCACTCACATTAGCCACCTTGCAGATATGACCAAAGCCTTACTCTGAGATGTGCAGATAACACAAAAGGAGTAGGTTTTTTCCAGAATTCATACAAAAGTTCAAACAGGAACCTCAGAAAATTGCAATGTGTACAGTTGTTAGTCTTGAAAAACAGACATTTGGAATACATGCTCAGCCTCTTAACTAATAGCTACAAGAAAGAGACCCAATCCCTACAAGAAAGTGCTAAGTGAACACATTTGTCTTTATGAACTTGTAAGTCTTGTTTCATAATCAGTTCCACTTCCTCATTAAAGGAAGGAAATAAGAGGGACAGGGCCAAAGTGAGAAAGCAGTGGATGTATTTGCTTGTAAGATGTGAGCATAAGGAACTCAATTCTTAAATCCAGCTCATTTCACTACAGAGGATAATAAAGCACAGGGACCAACAGATTTAAGTGGTAAGCTTTACTAGGACACAAAGAGCTCTGCAGATGTGCATGCTATTCGAAGTGTATGGGAAGTGCAGCCTGTGAAGATGGCAGCAAGTCAATTTCACCGAGGTATCCAAAGGTGGGTTTTTTTGTTTAGAAAGAGATTTAGAGTAAGTTCCTTCTCACCTGAAACAGTAGCGCTCCAAAAAAATCCCTAGAGTCAGGTCATTTTTCCCATAGAACTCCATGGTCACAATCCTAAAGCAGAGAAAGAAAAGCTTTAGAGGGTGGATGCTGCCACTGTTAGCTGTGCAATGGCCTTTAGGTACACAGATCTGCATCCCCTGCCAACTTGTTTTCAGCCCTGTATACCTTCAAAAACTTTTTTTCCCCCCTCTTGACTACCCTCCTAGATCCCTGCTGTCAAGTTTGCTAATGAGATCAGAGTCCCACTAGGACAACTTTAAACTTGACATTTAAAAGTCAAATACAATTCAACTGCACTTCTGAAGATCATGTTCAAGAAT
This sequence comes from Athene cunicularia, assembly GCF_003259725.1. Classification (NCBI taxonomy): domain Eukaryota; kingdom Metazoa; phylum Chordata; class Aves; order Strigiformes; family Strigidae; genus Athene; species Athene cunicularia. The sequence continues at coordinate 1,461,261 of NW_020799108.1, forward strand.
ATCTTGGCACAGAAGTCTGGACAGCTTGAAGCCTCAAACACTAACATTAAACAGTTACAAAAAGGGTACATCCAGAAGATGAAAATCGCTTTAAGAAAACCTTATTCTTCTAAAAGATTTAATAGCAACTTTTGTTTTCTCAGAACCTGAGGTGACCAAGACACCTAAAATGTTCAAGTATCAGTTTAAGTGCCACATTTCAGAAATCTCTAATATCAGCAATTTACATCCTCTCATTCTTATTGCTGCTGTTTATTGAGCTTATCATGCCCTGCTTTGGTTCCTTCCTACAGGAACTTTAGACCTTTCCCCATAATAGAGCCATCTTTATATTTTCACCTGAGCAAGATGATGAAACACCAAGACCTGTCCTGTTTGTTTAGTAAAGCTAGAAGCATGTCAAGTTAGTTGCACACAACTAACAAATTACAGCCCCCTAAGCTGGAAATACAGTTAAAGCTCATAATGCTACTGACTGTAACATGAGAAAGAGAGCAATATATTCAAATACCACTCTGAGATAATACCATCTAGAAGTACTCTCTCAAAGCTTATTTTTGGGCTTGGACATTCTTCCATGTTTATACACACTAATCCTTCCCCACACGACTGCATGCAGTGCCCTCCCCACACATACATTACACTGCAGTGAAAGGACCAACTAAAGCATGCGGTTTTAGGCCGAGCTTTTCTCATTCATGCCTTGGGAATTACAAAGGCTATGGGATAGATAGTGCTCTGGACCCACTTGACCAGGCAAGACAGAATTATTTTTGGCCACAGTTTCTGTTACAGGATGGGCACAACCTACCAAAGAGTCAAAGAGATATCACTATGAGGCAAGCACTGACACTGAATTAGGAAGAAAGATATAGAAGTTGTAGAGGAGTAGTTTTCATACCACGGGCTAACACAGGCACTTGGAGCATTGCTGGACTGAGCAGAAGAGCTACTGAAGAGAACACAGAGCCTCTGGTGGTTTACTGGACTCAGGCAATCCACCTGACAGAGAGAAAACACCTCGTTTACTGGTTACAGACACCTCCATCTACACACAATTCCTGATGAGAACATTCTATTCTAGTATTATTTACAGGCGAAATCTCTGCTTGCTCCTTTTGTAGATTAACCTTGCATTGTCAGGTAGACTTGTACCATGTGTAATTGCTAACTGCTCTTTTTAGAACAGCATAACTAATATGCATAATGAAACCAATGCACACATGTGTTTCCGTGGAAGGAAAGCTAAGGGAAACAGAAAACAACAAAACATAAACATCCAGAGTCTCCAAAGCACTGTACAGCTTAGGACACCTTGGAGTCAAAACTCTGCCAATATATTATGCCTCACTCACTCATTCAGGCTACAGAAAGACTTCCAACTTTGTCCTCTTTAAAGAGATTCACCATGCTGCTACTGGAATGGAGCTATTTCCCCTTCCACGCCCTACAAAGCTATGAAGTTACCAAATACTTTCCTTTGATCGCTGAATAAATTTAAAACAGCATCAACCAGTTTGATCCAGAGAAAGGGCTAGTCTTACACCCTGTAAGTTTACGGCCTGTGAAGCTACACAGATTTATATTTAAGCACCCACTAAAAAGTGACTTCTGCTCATGAACTTAGGGCTGATTGGTTCAGGGATCAAAATGTTTGACTATTTCAAGAGATCAGTTCTGCTACTCTTGTTCATAAGACTTTTTCCTAAACAGCTTCCAGTTCAAGAAAGTCCCAAGATCCTTTTCCTCAGATACAAGTTAGTTGCTTTCATGGCAGTTTTCTAAAACTTTAAATATTTTGATCACAAGCAGGTACTGCCTTGCTTTGAAATTTCAAAGATTTCCCCGCTCCATTATGAGATTCTCATATTTCTTCACATCACCCAAACTTCTACAAACAGTCAAATACTTGAATGTAATTACAGCCTCCTACTGTTCCCATGACATTGAGTTCTCTGAAGATGAAAATACTACACTTTTAGAAATCACCAGTACAAGCAGCAAGAAATCAGTTTCAAAAACTTCTTTAAGTCTGCCTCCCCTTCATGTGCTCATTTTCAAAAATCAGTCATGTACAGCTGAGCTGAATAGGCAATGTAATACACCGATTCTTGGCTGACCTTGCACATTTCTCAGAAAGCAGAGTCTCACAACCTCTTCCCTTCTCAGGGAAATTTTGAAGTCAGTCTCTTGTTCTGCTGTCTTATCCACATCATCCCTGGTTATATTGACTTTAAGTGTCTAGAGCACTGCAATCTAAAAATGCACTTTTGATCAATTCAAAAAAACATAAATCCCAAACCAAACAAAACCCCAAAACCAACAATAAAACATACACATCAACTTTAGTTTAACATTTGATACACTATGTCTTTTGTATTACACCAAGGAGAAACTGATGTAACCCAGGTTTTTGCTAACATAGCTTTGAATCTTACCTTATGAGACCATGAGGATTCACTCTGACCTAGCCCCTTCTCCTCCTCTTCAATTCTGCACCCAGTTTTTCCAGTAGGGACACTAGACACATCCTTACTTTGGGCAAAGGGATCCGTGCTTTTCTGTAGTATCCTCCCTCCTCTGGCCCGATAGTCAGCCAGCATTCTGGCTAAGCTCTGGCTATCACCCAGATGTTCTGCTATTCTCGTATTAACCAACTCGTGAGAAGGTAAGATTTGGATAGCCTTGGCTTGGATACTCCCATTCATCCCTTGTAGTCCAGAGAGATCCCGCAATAATTGTCTCTTCCTTCTGCTCTCCAACTCCTTGTATTCCTTATTGAGGAGAGGAGACCAATAAACTTGCTCAGGGAAGTATTCCCGGGCAGGGCACCTCATGCCTTTTTCAGTCAAAAGAAATGGTTCACGGAACATCATTACAGGAGAAATACAGAGAATGACATCTTTCAACTCCTGTTTAAATGCTGCAGAGTAAGTCTTAAGACGATCCTCAGAAGAAGTTACCTCTTCTGTGACATATAAACCAGTATCATCCTGGAGTGGGTCTCTGAAGACTCTCATCTGACTTTTGGACTCTGGCAGATCATCTGCCTGTTGAAGAGACTCTAGTGTCTGGCTATCTAGAGCAACCAAGAGCTGGTCCATGCCATGGAGGGGCAACAGGGATGTTTCAGGTATTGCAGGAGGTACAGAGTTAAATACTGGAAATGGTGACTCCACTTTATGGTGCTCATGCTGTTTTGAGGACACTGTTTCCAGTTGACTATTCTCTTGGTCACCTCTCTCAAATAAAGTTCTTTGTTCAAGCAAGCTGACCTCATCAGAGGACACTGACTCAGAGATTACAGGAAGCTTTTCCGAGGACAGTTCAATGTCTCTGACTGCTGTGCTGAAATCCTCACCATTGAAGAGGTTCTGTTGTTCATTTTCATCTCCTGGCTCCTCAATAAGGGAGTGAAAGGAGGTGTTTTTGGTCAGGGTAGGAGGCATGGCAAACTCATCCATCAGGAAAGAGATTTCCAGTTGGGAATGATAAGCCACGCACACCATGAAGATCAGGATCTCCTTTACACGGGCCAGCTCATACTCTGCAGCACCACACAACTTGATAGTGCAACCCAGGTGCTGGGGACACCCTTCAAAGAACATGAGGGTTTTTGTCTGATCTAGGAAAAAAAAAAAAAAAAAGGAAAAATCACACAGGAGTTAGGATGGCAACTACAGTTAACCTACTCTTGGGTATCTCACACACTGAAGAGACCATAACAGAGACTAAGAGCAAGTAACATTGGTAGCACAATCCAGCTGCAGAAATTGACATCACTGTACTGAAATAACTTATTTTTGCAAGCAAAATAAGAATTTGCTATAAAACACCTCCTTGTTTGTAAAACAAGTCATCATAAAGTCCAAGTGAAGGCTGCATGGAACATGCTGGCCTAAACAGCGTATTCCAACATCACTGTAGACTCTGCACCAGTGAAGCAAAAGAACCACTACTTCCCAGGCACATTTGCTCACCCTTACAAGTCAAAAGCCTACAAGATTTTGAGTGCAATTTAAAAAGGCTGGAAGGGGACATGGGTAAGTGTAAGGGGAAGAGATGCAAAAACTGCATCTCCACAAAGATTTGCATCAACAGCATTTGTGCGTGCCAGCACCACTGCTAACCTGTCAAGTAGCATTTCTTCCTTCTTCCTTTGCAGATTTCCACTGCCTAAGGGGATTACAGAGAAAAAGGAATCTGATTTCTCAAAGGTGCACAATGACTGGACTGGACAAGGGGCAGTGTGCGCAGACTGCAACAAGGCAAGTATTGATTGGATACATTAAGGGTCAATCAGATGATCTTTTGAGGTCCCTTCCAACCCAGGCTGTTCTATGATTCTCTGCTTCTATGCAGAAAAAAATTTCATGCTGAGGATGGTTAAGCAACTGAACAGGTGCCCAGTCAGGATTTGAAATCTCTGACTGCATTGTATATTGTCAGATAGCTAACAAAGTTCTAAGAAATCTGATCCTGCATTTAAATTAATTCTTCCTGTTTTGAACAGGAAGTTGGACTAGACAACCTCCACAGTGGTAGGAAGAGAAAAAAGAAAAAACAGTTTGGAAGGAAAAAGCCAGCCTAAAGCCTAGTCTTGTCTTAGAAAGATCACGCTTTTGCGCCCACAGGGTCCACTGTAGTCCCAAGATATAACAGAAGAAAAATGAGTAGGAAGGATAATACTTGATCACACAAGGCACCCCACAGTTCAGATCTACTTTAAGAGGAACAAAGCATTTATCCTTTCACACACAGAAACTAAGACACATCAAGCTTTACTCACCATTGGGCAACTGAAAAACTTGCATATAAAACTTATGACAGGTTCCCAAACGTGGTTTTGTCAGCAATTGATCCATTGACATCACTAAGTCTCCCTGGGTCATTCGACTTACCCGGTCTAACACTTGCTGTAAAAATGGAAAGAACAGTAAGAATCTACAGTGCAAAATAAGACATCAGGATTCTTAGCTTGCTCTTAAAAAAAATGAGAAAAATAACCCAAGCTAGCATGATTCAACTCCTTACTGAGATGCAAACTCTGGGTTAAATGCAGTCACACAAATATATACCCACAATATACAAGAATCTTAGAAAAGCAGTTGGGTAAATATTTCTGGTGACAGGTAAGATTGTGCCCTTCATTGAGGATATCTGGATCTGTTCAAGTGAAAAAAATTCCAGGAGGTACAGTGCAGTCAGCACAGTGCTGGCTATCAGGACCTCAGCCAAATCCCACAGCCACTCTGGCTGGATGTACCCTACCTCAAAGGGAGAGAAGAGCTCCCTAGGAATCACTGAGGATCCATGCAGGATTTGCTATAAATAGGAGTCAAGAGTTAACTAGAACCAAGCCAGGGTACAAGGACCTACCAAGCAAGGACACAGGAGAGTAGCTGTATAGAGCTAAGGAAAAGTTACTTTCTAGGTTTGCATCTCTTGCCTTCTTAAAAGAGAATTACTGTGAAAGATCCCAGGCTTGGTTAGAGGAGAAAATAAGACAACTCTGCTTTCTCTAGAGAGTTTGATACAAGGAGAAATTATAGAGATTCACCACAAGGCCCTGTCTGACTAACAGGAAATGCTCACCGGCTTGACATTGATAACCAGAGTGATACCATGCTCCAAGAGCATGTCCTGTGCAATTCGGGACACAGTCTTCTCAACAAGGACCAAGTTAGGCCTGACATCAACTATCCGCTGTACATAGTTCTTCAAGAACTCCCTTTCCTGCAGATGGGAATAAAGTATAGCGGTTAACTACTGCAAACATACCTGAAAAAAACACTTAAATGGTTAATATTACTTTCTCTCTCATTTATATACCGACCTTTCCAATAAAATGGGTAAATCAGCCATCATTTGCCCATTGTGCATGTTTCCCCACCCCCAAGCACAACACCCACTTTATTGGTAATTCGTTATATGCACTACCTGAGCGTGAGGATATAGTCCAATGAGGATGAAGTAAGAAACTTGCAGGAGAATCCAAACAGATACATATAGATAGAGATAGATAGGCACTTTACATCCTTACCTAGAAAAAGGCTTTATGTTCAAAAGGTGCTAGAATTAGAGCATTCTAAACCAAAGCTGTTAGCAATATTCACCTTCAGATACATGCTAATGTTGGCGGCTGGCACGCAGAGACAATTCCATTCACAAAGAGTATGCCAGTGCTCCAGGCCCCTAGAAGTCTGAACACAGAGCCTCGGTCTCTAAATCTGTACTTGGGGACAAGGCTTCTGGAGTGGGATCTCAAACGCTGTGCAAAGCAAAATTGCTTTTCTAACCACAGCCACCTTCTGGCTTCATCTCACTATCCCCCCTGTAATTTTTATTACCATGCACAGAAAGAGAACGCAGGGCTGCAACTCGTATCAGAACTGAAGCCCTACACTGCTAAAGGGAGCATACAGCTTCCCAAGCCAGGTATTCTCAGTTTGTTATTGCAGCTCACATCAGTCAGGTTTTAGAAGTTCTGTGCAAGAGAAAGACATCATAAAAGCAGTTTGTCAGCTCCTTGAAACATAAACATTCATGTTAGTGTAGCAAAGATAAAGCTTTTCCTAGAAGCTAACCTTTTCAACTGACCAATATTTAGAAAGTATCATAGATACTTGTACCCCATTCAGACAAAGGACAAGTCTCAGTTTAAGCTTCTACTAGAAAACCAACTCACTAGGCCAAGACAAGTTTTATTGCTAAAGTTTTTGTACCTGTAATCCTGTTTATTAATTACCAAACAGAAGTGGTCTTAAATGCATGCTAAGGAAATAGTCAAATACAGAAACAAACATTATGGCCCAAGCTCAGCACGGCACCCTTGTTACCAGTATCCTGGAACACACCTGAAGACTGATTCTCAGACAGGAATGCAGGGTGTTAAAGAAAAGGTCTATCATTTCAATGTTTTTATACTTAAGGCACCTCCCTGCTCACAGGGGTAGGGCATGTAGTTCATCACTTCATTAGGTTGGCTGTTGTCCCATTTTTTCATGCCTGACAAGAAATAATATGGGTGCAACCTAACCCCCACCTATTCTAACTTTTCTAATATTTCTTCATGTACCTAAACCATATCTCGCTCTGACCTTCTGAACCATATGTTCCTTATACAGTGTATCGTTAAAAACAAAACGTGATTTCTAAAATGCTGAATTTAACTGAGGCTCATAAGATTGCTCTCAGTACATGTAATGATGACAAAAACCCTCAGCACAAAATTACAAGTTTGTAATGTATTTACTACAGCAGTTTTCTTAGCTACCTGCTAGAAAAGGAAATTTTTCTCTTTCCTATGCAATCCCACACACTCAACTCCACCTTACACACTGAGAAAAAAAAAAAAAGTCAGATGTGCACTGACCATCATTTCATTTGAATCACTAGACCTCAAGTAATTTTCACCAAGAACAAAAGCATACTCTCACCTGAAGTACTATAGGGTCTATGCAGGTAAACTTTGTTTCTTCTCGATAGAGGTACTCAATTGAGCACTTCAGCAGAAGAATTTTGGGATTTTTTAAGCAAGAGTTCATCTAAGAAAGACACAAAAATAGTTAAAACAAATACAAACACCTGGAAAAAGTACAAAAGAAAAGATAGACTTCCCATGAATGATTTTTCTTTATTCCCTCCCAAAAGCATCTCAGCTATTCCCTCCCCACAGACTCAACTATACATTCTTCCTTCTTATGAAGATGTTACGCCCAGTTGTTGGAATTTCACAGCTACTCTCTAGTAAGAGTGAACATTTCTACACTGACCCCCAAGAACCCCAAAGACTCAATACACTTTGGAGTCCTCATCCAGATCACTTGTACCTTGACCTGCTGTCTTACTTAAAGGCTCACTTTGCTATATTGTCATAAGTCAGAATCATAAATGCCTTTTCCTGGCTAAAACCTGGAGTAATTATTAGATGCCTTCTGGGGTGGTGAGGGTGGAAAGGATATTTTTCTATACATGCATGAGGAAAGTTGTTGTGTGTATGTCATGTGTGTCCCCCCCGCCCCCGAGTCTCTGGGGTAAAACAGCTTGGAAAAGAAATGCTTTAAAAGCCGTTCTTGCTTAAAGTCTCAAACTAGAGAAAACTTGCAAACCTCCTGAGTGGCCAGAGAAGCTTCACAACACAAAAAAGGAAGTAACACCAGACTTGTTTCCTCAGCATGCACTACAGCCAGCACTTGATTCATCAAGTCTGCATTACCTTTTTGTGTGCAACATTCTTAGTGCAAACAAATCCATTCACCACCATGGAGTCAAATTTCTTTCCACCAGGGATCTAATAAAGCAAAGAACATTTTTTAGAACTGTCATACACTCCCATAACTTCTAATGCAGTAAACCCAGTATGTAGCTGATGTGCAAGCTTCAGCTACACCCTCAATTACAAGATGAAAGATCAGATACAGTCATGCTGCACACACAACTCTTCTCCTTTAAAGTCTGGCAAACTAAGGACAACAGGAGAACAACTACTAAGTTATAGGATTCCTACATTACTCCCAACACATGTGTATTCATTAAACCGGGTAGACTTCGGAAGATAGTAAGGCAACCTAACTTCTGTAGGCCACAGGGAACATATACCTTTGCACGTGCCCCCTCCATTAACAACAAACAAGTTGTAAGGAAAGGAAATAATTAAAAAGAGAAAAAGGTGAAAACCAAACAAACCTCTACCTACTATTTGAACACATAAAACACTTGACTGGTGTGCCTACAGTCACAACCAATCACAGAAGTAATAAACAACATGAAACAGGTTTCTGAATAATGTTTCAGAGGACATTTCTGTTATAAGCATGCAAAAAGAGCAGACAGCTACAAAGAGCTTTCACCTCTGAACGTCTGCTCTTTGAACTGGAGTTTCAGGAGGCAGCAACAACTGATGCTGTCTGAAGAGATGCCACAGACCTACCACCACAACTATAAGGCTGTCCTCATATCTTACATGGTTTCCAAACAAGAGGCTTCCTAAGGTGAATTTTGCCAAAGAAAAAATAAGCCCAAGCCTTTGATCTTCAGTCACACTAGCTCCTTGGATTCTAATTTCACATGAGCCTCTCAGAAGAAACTCTGCATGCCACAACTCCAGCCTTACAGATTGACAATGTCAACACTGGGCTATCTGGCAGAACTGGATGCACCGTCCCATAACAATTAAGTTTTCCTCTTGAAGAAAGTCATTGTACTTGGCACAGGAGGAGTTCAATTGTCCATAATGGATAGTTATAGGGCAACAGACTGCTACAGAGTCCTGCAAGCTACTTTTCCAGCATTCAGTACATCTCCAATCCAAGCATAAAACAAGTGGAAACCAAAAAAGGAAGCAAGTCATTACAGAGGTGTTGCTCTTTGCTACCTTCTGCAGCCTACAGCCTGAAAGAGGTCAGCTCCAGGGCATTAAAGCACCTTTCACGGAATGCAGAACTCCTTCTGTGCAACTTCATCTAGAACCCCACCTTGTCCAAAGGCCATGTTGGCCAATTACACCACTGAACAGGCTAAGGGCAGTGGGAACAGGACTCGTCTCCTCAACCAAGGGGTGCTGCCAGCAGCTGCATTCTTCTGTTTCCCTACATCCACTGTTTGAAGCTTACTTTTTTGATGTGGACAAACTGGCGGATATCCATGTCATCATCTCTGTTCTTGACATCAGGCCGTACAGTTTGAACTACCTGGCAGACCACAGGTACAATGATATCCCTCCAGGACAGCGACAGGGATTCATTGTACAGAAGCTGCTGAAGCAGTGCCATCATGTGGTTGTGATTAGCAGACCTATAAAAAAAGGCAAAACAAATAGATTTCTCATGAGAAAAATACAGAGCAGTGATTAGTTGAACTCACATTTCAGAAGGAAAAGAACATTTACAGCGCAGGAAGTCCTCTGAAGGAACAGCTGCCTAGAATATACAGTCAACTCTGGTCCTGTACTTCAATATATAAAAAAAAAAAAAAAAAAAAAAAAAAAAAAAAAATCACAGGGAAAAAAAAGCAACCAAAATGCAAAAAGGCTGTTTTCTTAATGCAGATTAGTTCCTTGTATTGTCCACTGTAGATCAAGTCCCACTGAAATTTGGTGGAATAGAGGGGCTTCAGGAATTGTTACCCAAGATATGCAAATGCTTTTTTCTACATGTTTCTTACAGCAGCCTTTCCATGGCTTGTTTCTCCCCATTCTCTTCTCTCAGCAGATCCAGACTGCTGTGGTGCCAGCCTAGGGGCGTGAAAAAGAGTTCTTTGGACTTCTCCTCCACCCTCCTGTTGAATAAGGACTCTGCAAGAGACAAACAAACTTTGTTAATATAAGGTCACAGCTGAATGCCTGTCTTTCTGAAAGGCTACTCTGAAAAGATATTACTAAGTCTAAGACTCCTGAAATACTGGGTTTGAGCTAGACATCATGGTAACATGATGCAGCAAACAGCACCAAGTATAACAGTAGTGAGTGTACAAAGGAAAAGTGAGGTGTTAAAATTCTTGTACTGCCAGTAGAGAGCATATTGTTTTCTCTTCTGGAATCGAATGGTTACCAAGTCTGTTAAGAGAAGGAAAAAAAAAATAAAAAATCTTATATCCTACCTTTGCCTATAAATATGCAAATTCCAAATATCATGTATATTCATAATACAGAATCATAATGCCTTTCAGGCTTAGAACACACTATGGCACTAATCTGATCTACAAAAAGTTGCTGCTTTCAAGACATCTATATAGAAGTGGCATTAAAAGATCTAGTTATTTTATTCAGGCTGCAGCACAAATATCAAAAATATCTTGGTAAAGGCCTTGTTTAGCACATCTCCCAAACATGTTTTAAAGAAATGCTTTACTACCAGTTCATATGTCAGACTTTTGAATTTTTATGTAATTTGCAGCCCCAAATGCATATACCATCTCTTTGCTGCTCAGGTGCAGAAGGAGCTGGCAGCAGGCTGGTTCACCTAGCCTATGTCACAGTATTTAATATGACAGAATTCTCAAGGATCTTCTATTAAGAAAGTGGCACAAGCTTTTCAAAAGATCTCAGCACCTCTTCTCACCTCCATCTGCCTAACCATCATATACACAGATATCTTTCTGCTATAATAAACAGGATGCCAATAAAGGCTGTATCCACTGAACACAATTTTTTTAATCCTAAATGTCAGCATGACCTATAGCCGTTTCTGATTTTTGGGAACAGAAAGCATGTTTCAACTGTATAAGACAGTCTTCACTTGGAGGAGGCTTGCCGCTTTCAACCACTCTGTTGTGTAGTAACTCCTTAGAACCGTACTCTGTTTTGCAGTACCATGATTAGAGGTTATTTCTGCAGTTTTCTGTGCTTTGAAAGAGTTACTAGGCTATTTTCCTAGTATGATTTTATAGAGGGAAGTTATAAACATCCCTATTCTCCTAATGGCTCAGTATAAGTCATTTATGCTAGTACTGCACAGATTTTCATCAGAAAGTATGTAAGCGTTCAGAGTTCAAGCTTAAAACTTCTCAGAGTGCATAACACAACTGTAAAATATTTATACAATAGTAATCTGAGAAGAACTATTAAAAAAAAAAAAAGAAAAAAAAAAAAAGGCTTTAAAAGCAGCTAACTTCTTCCTAATGCTCCACACCGAGAAACCGCTGTGTAGTAGATTAACAGAAGTTACATTGGTCTCTCTCCCTTTCCTTCCTGCTGCAAAAAGCTCAGTGAAAAAAATAAGTAACAGTTTAATCAAAGACTATTTTTCTGGCTGCACAGATATTGGTGTTTCCCCGTTATTTCCTCTTATGAACTCACCAAAAAAATCAATAGCATTAACTAGGAGAAAAAAAGTCCACAAGTGCACCTGGCCATGATATTGGAATGCACATGGGTTTTAAAACTCAAAACTGGTGTCTACTGACCTTTCATTTCAGAAGTAGTAGTGGTGGTAGTAATGACAGGAAACCCAGAAAGATTCAAGAGATTAATTTTTAAGCTGCTCTGTAGAAGTAGTCCAATTAACCATATCACATCTTTATTTGCTTGCATAGAAAGTTAAAATCAGTGTATGTTACATAAGTTTACGGTGGGAAAGTTGTGAAGAGACTTGCCATTTAAACTTATTTTTTAAAAAAAGGTAAAAGCTTTTCCTTGAGTGTTTTTGAATGAAGAAATCTGAGAAGTGAAAGAAATTTCAGCTTGAAAGTGCATTCAAAAAACTTAAGAGTATAGTTTACAGATCTCTTTTGCCACAAATAAATTCAGATTTACTGTCAAGTAAGTATTTCTAAAGGGTCAATGACCTTTTAAAGGAGTATTGAGGAGTTCTCATCATATTAAAACCACAACAGCAACATTTGAAGTTTCTCCTTACCTTTAATAAAAGCATCACTTATAGAGAACATCTGCTGCCCTCCGTTTTCAGGATTCAAGTACTCTGAAAGAAGAGAGAAGAGGGAGATAGGCGGAGACAAAAAAAATGACAGGTTACACTGGTGCGCCCATATAATTACAATGTACACGCCCACACCAGAAGAAGCAGTATTAATCATCTAAGTGTTTAGTCACCAATTTAGCAACAGCTTGATGAGTGGTCAAGACAAGAATATCCTCTCATTCTTGTTCTATCAAAAAGTTCTAAGATGACAAGAAAATAGTACTTATTACTGTGAAGAAACAAAACAAACAAAGTAGACATGAGTAAAGACTGAACTAGGAGTTAGGAGTTTGCTTTTCCAATTGACCTATATCACACTTCTCTAGATCCGAATACAAATGTCTTAAGCTGCAAGAAGGCACCACAGGGAGTGGCCTCCTCACTCTGGTCTAAAAAAATGCAGCTTCAGAAGCCATTTTGCTCTCCCACTCCAATGAAGTACCTCAGACTGAAGGATAGACCAGACATAAAATTATCTTACACAGGTAAGGAAACAAAAGACAGCCTGCCTTTCAAGAGCCAGAATTCTAAAGTCTAAAGCAGTTGAAAGTGTTTTGAGGAACCCACAATAACAGTGGTGGACTCCCAGCAACAAAGGAAAGAACAGCTATATATCATTTTATACATGAGAAACAGGGTGAAGCTCCACCTACTACACTTGTTTAGTTTGCTAGATCTTGATCTTTCATGCAGGTTGGCTAGCTACAAAAAGCTGTTTTCTTCCAGAGGCCATTAGCTTGTTGCACCTTCAGTTGCTTCCCTGCTTTTATGAAAAGGGATTGTACAGTGGGAAAACAAGAGCAATAGCCCAACTACTTATACAGCGTGATGATCCAAAGTCTGAAGCTAAGCTTTTATCACTTTTCCTGAGAATGGTCCAGACCTACCACCACAAACAGAATGCAAAGCCAGGCAGTTTTCAGACACCAACAGAAAGCAACAGAAAGTTGACAGGACACAAACAACGACAAGTCTCTGAACAGCAGCACTCAAGAGACCTTTTACATGACACCAGTTTAAAAATCTGAGTTTGTCTGTAGTTGCCCAGTTTGCAAACAGATATCTAATAGATTATTAACGTACCAAAGAAAAGTTGTAAGCCTCCCTTGCAGCTTGATGGTTATTTGCAAATTCCTTTCATCTCTTGCTTAGGTAAAAAGTTCAGCATTACAAGCAACCTACTGCTTGATAAAAGCTGGCTCACCCTTCACCCTCACCATTCATTCACCCACAGCCCCACAGACTACCTTAAGAAAGTCACGTCATGCTATACGTACAAATGAGCATGTATATGAGCACTTCCATCTCCTTCCACCTTGCAACAGCCTCAGGTCAACAGATCTTATTGTGAACACACTCAAATTAAGTCTGATACATATCCCTGACTGGCATGGCCAAGGCAGGAGTTAACCCCAGCTGAAACCTAATCTTAGTTATGCTCTGGACAAAGGTGGCACCTGCAAACCAGGAACACAGTCTTTTCAATACAGCCTCACCTCCTATAACTTTGCTTCCAATTGTGCCCTAGAGGAAGTTCCTGACAAGGTAAGATACCACACCTCTTCCTAGACTGGAGAGGTAATATACTCAGAGGTGTAAGTTTGAGATGGTGAGAGTAGCTAACACACACACTTCTTATCTCACATCATCACCATATGCATCATGCTCCACAGAATGGGGGTGGGGGGAAGAAGGGGGGGCAGGTAGGTGGAGCAGGGAAGAGGTTCCTAGAGCATATTTTGTAGCTTGTCTGCAAGCAGCTGGCTATCAAGAGACTATCTTACAAGATCTCCTGAACACCTTCACCAAAATAACAACAACAACAACAAAAAAAAAAGAGCCAAAAACCCCTACCCCAGAACAAACTGATTCCGAGGTCCGATATTCCAAGGGCATCATTGGAAGCAAACACCACTGTCCACACAGAAATTCACAGGTCTCCAATGGAAACCAGCAGATACAGTTCTTATACACCTTACAGATTGCTTTGGTTAAACATCAAAACAGACTGGCCAGCAACCACAGCTTTTCCTCTAGATACACAAAAATGCATGCATCCACAGATATCCACTGAAATCTGAGGCATACTTTTTCAAAAGAAAGTGCACCAAAAGGGCTCCTGGCAATGGCACACTAAAGCTTAGCAAGCAATGGTGATAAGAAACTGTCATGGTTACTCAGATCCTCTTCTTTCCCCCCTCCTAGCTAGATACAGGCATCAAAACATAACTACCCCAAAATACCTGTTACCAGGATCAAGGATATCTGGCTGCAAGGACATTTTGAAAATAAAGTTTCCCTATTAATAACTGTATCTCTTTAAAAACAGTAACTAAAACCTACATTTCAAATAAGTCACTTAATCTCTTCCCCCCAATTTAAATGCAGAAAGCAATCATCTTGCTTTGTTTCCCACTTTGATACACACTAAGAAGTACCATTGTCTTTAGGCGGATGATACTGTAAATGAGTCACTCTACTCAACTTGTAAGATACTACAAGCCAGCTAACTTGGAGTCACTAGAATTTCATGGAAACACACCAGACATTAGTCAGTCTGTAACATCACAAGAAGCCCTGCCATTACACTCAGACTATATTCAAACCATTCTCTTCTACAACACAGCTGCTACATCACAGGCCATTGCTTCAAAACAGCTGATCCCTTAATCATTTGAAGAAACCCACTAACCTCTTAGATCAAAGCTGACCTGCACTTCTAGCAATGATGTTCTGTCCTGTCAGTCCTCCCTCAATGACTGTGATTTACACAGCTGGGGGGAAACCGAGTTACTAGCATCCAGAGCTGGGTGTGATCTTCAGTTTTACTTCACTATTTCCAAGAAAATCAAGTCACTATCATCCAGTCTAAGGACAAGACAATTCCAATAAAATCAAGACAAATACATGTGTCCATAATGTTCCTATGGAGGTTACTGACCCCTGACAGCAGCGAACACACCATGCTACTGACTGCAGTACTCTGTTCCTAAAATAAGCACATCCCATTTTTACATAGAAGCTTTAACTATCTAGTCTTCACTGTCTCATCACTGTGATACTCTGTAACATCCTGGATGGCATCTTTTGTTGAATATAGCCAAGATAAATCAAGAACAAAAGGTGAAAGTCTTCGCACGCTGACTTTATTATTTCCAGAACAAAATTTTAGAAGCCATCCATTTCACTACTCTAGGCGCTGCAGTACACACTGTAGAGGTTTGTCCCACTTAATTTTTTAAGGCCCCAAATAACAAACACGTATGAAATTTCAGTCTCCCTATTGCCAACAAGTGTTTCTTGCTGTTCAAGATGTCATCATTCATTTTAACTTGTTGCTCACTGGTTAGGTCTTTCCTTCAGAGACTCTCATGCCAGGAATCAAGAGAAGAAAAGAAAAAAAAAAAAAAAGATGTAGAGTAAGTCCTCTGTATTTGCAGAGGATACAGGTTTTTTTGAAGAAACTGCAGGATAATACTACCTCTCCATAGTGCATTTTAATGTTTCACACCTCCACCCTATTCTGTTCTGGGCATATTACTGATACCTTCCCCTCAAGGGAAATCCGTTCTCCTAAAAGGATTTGTTCCCAGTTTTATACTACCAATTACACTCCTACAGAATAACCTGGTTAAAAGACCACACATTTCAGGAAGAGGTACAAACACCAGTCAGCAGAGATTCACTAAAGATAGCAGAGTGCTGCCAACATATGCAATTCAAAGGGAGAAGTCTCTCTCAGTCCCATCACCACTTGCCTTTTCTGCTGATCTTTGAGCTCTCCATCATAAGAATCTTTCTCACAAGAGCTTCAGTTCTGGCTATGAGAAGCCTTGATTTGGTCAACAGTTTCCGAGAGAGGTAGGCTCTCTTATGTTTCCCCTTCATCATGCACTACTTTTTGTATAAGGAGATAAAGATGGAGATATATGAAACCAGGACTATCACTCCACAAGTCCTTTAACACCAGCCTAAGCCAAACTGAGTAGAGCCTGCTTTACTGTCAGAACACACTGATAAAGATAAATGTGCTACACCTGTAAATTCATAGGACACTGCAGTACACCTGAGCCTGTTTCAAGCTCACTTAATCCAGCATCCCTCCTTCCTAAAAGGAATTAACTGATATATTCTCCCTCTCCACACCCTTCCTTTCCTGCAGAAGCATTAGGTTTTTATTTGATTAGGGCACGAGCTGGAAACAAGTTGAAACGAATCTATAACGAGCTGGTGTCAGTAGTGCTCACAGCCCATACCTTTTTGGAGGAAAAAAATAACCAGTTAGATTTCCCTTCTTCTAGCCATATTTTTAGCAAATAACAAAAGGTGACTGCAATAGGCACTGATAAATGCCCCCTCTAATTTGTCTCACACCCTCTCACATGTTTAACATACTTTGAAAGTCAGCCGTGCCCAATTCTCCTTCCTCACTCTCTTCAGTGACCATTTCAGTTTCAGAAAATGCAATCTGTATGCAAGCATAAAGTTAAGTCTTGCATTCTGATCCACAACCACAGAAGTGATCTATTACACTTTATAAGAGGATGAATCTGTTAGAAATCCAAATTATTTAACACTGGATCATCTTTTGAAATACTGAGGGGGCAGGTTGAAATAATTATGAATAAGCAACTCCTTGGAAGCAGCCAAAGACAGAAGTCTACAAAGCTGATGTAACCTTAACTGAGGAAGTAGAGCAGAGACGTCAGTTGCTACCTGGCATGTAAAGCAACTAGAATATACTAGAGCCATCAGTGGCAAGCCCTCATTTCAGTCAGCCTTTGTCCAATTTAGAGAATGCAGTTGTCAACAGGCAGGTGCATTGTATTTTCCATAAGGAATCTGTTTATAGTCAGTCTTTCAATTTACTACTTATTTAGGAGAAACACTTTCAAAAGAAGTCTTCAACACTGAGTACTGGATTCCTTCCTACTTCACATAAATGGATGTTCTCTTTTGAGCAAATGTTACATATATGGATTAAGTTAGGCCTTACTGCTTGTCATTAAGATTCTTCTGTCAAAATGTAAGCTTATTAAGGTACAATTAGAAATCAGCACAGAACTCTTCCAAATTAATTTGTTAATTTGTTGTTTGGGGTTTTTCTTGCTCACTTTTCCAGTTTAATCTCAAACTGTAGAGACACGTATCAAACTGGATTGATTATTTTTCCATCCCAGTTAGCCAGAAACTGTATAAGTTGATCTGCCCTATTATGTATGGGCAGGAGACTTTGCTTCAACTGCAAAGAGAAAGTCACAGGGGAAGTTACACACTCTGCAGAGAAGGTGTTTCATCAGGGCTACTGAGCCTCCTCAGAGGTGAGCACGTCAAAACTGCAAGCAAGTGCCAGCTAAATATCATACTTCCCCCTCTAAGACAGCTACAAAAGTAGTGTCCAAATAGGTCAGTATTATTAGGGCCCAGCTCTCCATCATGTGCAACTCCAGCTGGTGACTACCTCATACCTTTTTGGTCGGCAGGGTGAGGGGGCACATGTGGGTACTTGGAGTGCTTCTTGATATGGAAGTTCACGTTGTCCAGCTCCACGTTCAGGCTGATGGAGGCGGCTGAATCACTGTCCATTGTGGACTGGAAGCTGCTGACTGAAGTGCGCTTGCTAGGGCTGGCAGAGTCTTTTAGTGTTGGGTAAGGGGGAAGATACAGGGAGGAGAAGGGTTCAAATCGGTATCATGAGGGTACCAGAGAGGAGAAAAATTGTCTTTAATACATAAAGACTAGTGTGCAATGCTACAGGAATACAGTATTTTCATAGCTCTAATCTTATCTTCATGTGTGCATGCTGACGTACTGAGCATTCTTTAGCATGTTACTACAGGGCCCAAATCAAGCAGAAGTCTGCCTGAGAAACAGAAGGCAGCAATTTACATGCTCCTCCTCCACTAGAAGCATGAAGCTTTACCAGTTCCACTAAATAGGAAATACTGTATCCATCATAAGAAACAGGAGATCTAGCTAGGTTATAGTTGGCTTAGATACTTACAGCCCCATGCACGCACACACACAAACACACACATAAAGCAAGACATGGTTAAACTACTATGTCCCAAAGGACTGGAGGTAACAGGGGTGAAAGCAGAGTGAGAGCAAGACTCAGGTGAAACTCACTGGCTAAGTTATCTTCCCCTTCATCAGCAATCTGCTCTGTGTCACTGTCATCAAACTTGATGTCTTTGAACCAGGATGGCTCAGAGTGCCCCTCTACAGAATTCACAGAGTCGCTGTCTGGAGATGGGGTTTCTGAGAACTCTGTGCTCTAGAAGACAAGGAAGAAAAAAAGGTGTCAAAGTGCAGCTCTGCTGAAATATTAAGCAGCCTTAGAAAGCAGCCTGCTACAAATGAAGACAATATTTTAAAAATTAGAGGATACTCTCAGTGGGCTGAGCCAATTAGTCATAGAGCCACACCCCTTGGCATGAAATAGGAACTCTTTGGGACAGGAAACAAGTATTTCTTTACACTTCCCACATGCTTAGCCTCTGCCTCCTCCCCCACCTCCACACAAAGTTGTGACTAAGTGGCACTAAAGGACAGTTTATTTTACTGCACATGTTCTGTCACCACGTCCAGCTAAGCAGTTTTGCATGCTTCCTACCCCTGCTAAGGTGGGTGATGACCGTATCCCTTGCCCAGAAACCAGTACATGCAGCTTTTAGTGGAGGCTAATTCTAGTTACGGAAGTGATTCTGTGACCGACCAAAGTAGCTCTAAATTTCACTCACAAATCAGGCTCTAGCTGGGGCTACTGTGCCAAAACAAAGCCTGGCTTTGTGCCAGATAATCTGGAGAGCATCTAAGCAATTTCCATCAGTCATCCAGATGCCTCCAGTCACTTCAAGAGGAAGTTCTCACTATCATTCCTTTGGCTTCAGTGAGTGCAGCAAGCAGAGTCAACATCACTCTTTCTCCTGACTCTTGTCCAAGAGAAAAGAGATCAGACACTGCTTTCTGCTGATGAGAACACGAACTGGCTTTAAACCTTGAACAACATAAGCCCCTTACAAATAGTTACAAACAGGGATCCACAAGCACTTGCAAGGGCAACCTTTTACGAGCCAACTGAAACAGTGCAGTTAACTAGCTGTGATGCCAGAGGAAGCCCAGAGCAATCTCAGTGGAAGACCATGTGACTGTGGCCAAGAGCTGAAGTGCACAAGGAAGACAAGAAGCTAGTGGCTGCAAGCTTTCTGACTGAGGTCTGTGGGACACCTGAGCCATTCTTTACTGTGAGAAGCTGCAGAACATGGAAGAGTCAGCTGAATGCTTCCAGGTAACAGAGGCTACAGAGATACCTTGTTCAACTTAAAAAAACAATTCAACCATTCAGGCCAATGACTACTCTTACCCCTCAGCAAGTTTGACTGCAATGAAATACAGTAGGATAGCACTTCTGGTCACTGGATCCCTGCCTCCCCTTTCAGCTAGCCAGTCCTATCTGGGAGGCATGACAAAGACCCCTCCCAATCTTGTATCACGTAGCTAAGAACTGAATTCTTTATTACTGCCATCACTGGAGTTCAGAAGAATGTTACTAATATAATATATAAGAAGATCCAATACTGTGTCTCTAAAATATCTATTCTTTGAAAGTTTTTGAAGAAGGAATTTGAAACAGAAGACCACTATTGTGTCAGTCACCAGTAATGGCACACAGATTCTAGATTCTGCACATGATAGCACAGCTGCTACAAGCAGAGACTGTGCCATTCCAAGGCCTCTGTGGAAGCTGTCCACCATGAGAGACATTGGCCTAAACTAGAGACCCTTTCCTCCACTTTATGCAGCCCTATGTGTAACAACTCATTCTCCATAGAAGACAGTCCCAAAGCTTTCCGAGCAAATGCAGCTTCCTCAGGCTTTAAACCACTACAGAAAAAGGCCTGGACCCCAATTCTCTATACAGGAGAGCTGATTTAGAAAACACACAACAGCTGCTGAGAACAGTATTAGAAAAGATTCTAGTCAGCAGCCAAACCCAGCAAGAACCACAGCTTTCCTACTCCCTTTACCTGTAATGGTCTGTAGAGAGCATACTCATCTCTGAAGAGCTGATCATGATGACTGACACATTCCAGCCAGCGTCCATCAACCAACGCTTGTCCTATTGCAATGGCTTGGACCCTGGAGGTGTAAGAATATATAATTCTAAACACACATGGTTTATGGCGCAAAAGGAGGAAAGGTCAACTGCTACGCACTATTTGACTCATCAGTATCCCGTTGCTGTGTTTAATCAGACACTATTTAAAACATTATGGCGAGGCAGCAAAGTGTACTGGTTCAAGTATGGAGCTAGATGAAGAGACTGCCTGTACTCTAAACTCAACTGAGGTGTCAAACAGACAATAAAGACACATTGTTTGTGCTCCTCCAATATTGTTAGCTTGAGTTATACACACTGAACATCTCTGCTGAATAAGGACTGTTGCTCTACACTTAAGAACCATCTCAGTTTTATCCCCCTCTCGCATAGTTAAATACACTGGGTTCTTTATACTCACTTACAAGGTTAAGAGCCTGCCAGCCCCACCAAAAATTTAGCTATCAACAGCTATTAGTGATCTCTGATCCCAGGGACAGACTTGCCCTTTGGAGTATTAGTGAACATTTTAGACAGTATTTGTAATACACTCACTATTCTCCAACTGTCTGAGTGTTATTTGTCCCAGAAGCTGCTTCCCACGCTGGCTCCCAAACCAGACGCCCCGTTGTTTTGGGACACGCAGAGTCAGAATCCTACCTTCTCTGGTAGGCAGTAGAGAAGAAATCTTAATCTTCTTTATCTCCCTGCAAAGGGGTTTATCTCTGCAATCTAAGGTAGCCTGTATCTGCTAAAACTAACAACCTCCTGTCACAGAGACAGGAGACACCTGCTGTTCTAAAGCATTAGAGTTACCTTGTGGTTATGTGCCCATTTCTGATGAGCCAATTGACCAGCTCTTTTCCCACAATGCAGTTGGGATGTGTGCGCAGCCAGTAGCGATGGTCTTGAAATTCCATCCCACTGTTGTGATGGCAGATTTTCTTCCACAAATCTTTCAGCTGGACTGAGTCCTGGACAGGGAGACGTGCAAGTTACTTACTAGTCTGACCTTAGCACTGGTTTCAAGAGCATCAACCTGGGCCCACAGATTGGCTTCTAGATCAAGAGCCCTCCACAAACAAGCATAAGCATAAAATCTAAAACATTCTGCACAACATATGCAAAGGCACAAACAAAAACAGCAAATAGACATGAGATCAGCTCTTTATATCCTTCTTTTATATGATGTTGAAAACAAGGAAGAAACAAAGTGGGTACCCTCAGAGTTACAAGGGGTTTGTTTCTAATGTAGCAAGATTTTGTACTGCCTACAAGATACTTATGTCCTCACTACTGCCCTCTGTACCCTGTTCTCAAACTCAGGTTGTGTATGTAAATATAGAGGACAATGAAAACTCATCCTTTGGAAGATGTTTTTCTACATAATCTGTGCTTGACTTCGGCTTTGTGAAGCATACTAGTCCATTATCAAGTCCAGACATGCAACAAGGACTTGACAGCAGTGTACACTGCTATGTTCAAGTTCTAGGAGACCATTTCTTATTGAGGATTCCTTTTGTGTTGTCCAGTATAAAGCATGTTTTAGACACTGCTAGCTTTGGCCACTAAGCAAGAAACATGTGTACCTCTCCCAACTCAATTAACTATTTTTATATCTGTGGATCTCTTCCCCTCACCATTTGGAACACTTCAGCCCGTACCTTGAACTTATTTTCAGGTCTGTTAAGCATGTGCACCAACACTTGTGTAGGCTATGCTCCATCCAAACTGAGCTGGCTGACTACACCTGGTCCCTTTTGCTTTCCCATATGCACCCTGGCTTGGCACAGCACAAGCCATTGTTGCAGAGTCAAAACTGGGACCCTGAATTATTTTGAGACAGCAACAGAGCACCCCAAGGGGTGAAGAAGAGACACTGCAGCTCACTTACACAAAAATATAATGAGTGAGGCATTTGAGAAACAGAATTTTTAAAAAAAAGCTTTAATTAAAATTTTAACTGGTTTCAGATTTCCAGTTATCTGCCAGACCCACATTATTGCACTTTCCCAAGGGTGCCCTGAAATCCAAGAGTTTTGTTCCACTTCTGTTACTGGACTGGCTTTCTGCTTTTTTTATTTCCAGTGGTGGCTGTCCTGGGTATTATCATAAAACAAATGTCAGCAGCTCACCTTCTGTACAGATATAGAGTCAAATGGATCAGTAACAGGACACATCATAGGATCACAAGATTTGATGCTACTGGCAGTTCCACATTTCAGCTGCCTTGTAGTTTACCCTTAACTTGCATCGTGAAATCAGTAAACTGCACAAACTGGCAGAACGCAGTAAATCCTTTCAACTCAAGGATTCTGACCTCTAGTTCACAGAAATATGTGCTTACCCCAGTGAATGAACATCCTCCCCTACCTTTTATTTCATGAACAAAGTTCATTAGTCTTCTGAATGGAGTACGTTAAGCTTTAAATGTTAAGCTGACTCCTGACACAGTGTTAGCTCTACATGCTAAGGGTATTAAACAAACAGTGGGAATTCACAGAAAATCCTATGTTAACTGACACTGCATCTTCTGCTCTTACATGAACAGAAGTGATGCTGCCAATACTCTTCTCCCCCAAGGAAGGAAAGAGACAATATGAAGCTGAAGCACACTGGGACTTGATCATTTCGGTCCAAGTTGCGTTCATAACAGTTTAAATTTCTCTTTTCCTGCACTAACATACAGGCACAGGGCTGGATGGTGTAAAGATGTGCCTTAAAAATGTTTCTCCCTCACGTGGTTATTCATTTACAGACCATCTTGGAAAAGAATTGTGCAACTGAACAGGAACATGAGTGGTTTTGCACCCTCAGGAATACTTGTATGCATTTTGCTTACAGCAGGCAAATACCTAACACAGAAATTAGCCTTCCTGATTTGAAATTGGCAACTGGGATAAATCTTGAATCTTTTAAGGTGTGAAAAACACTCCCTTCCCTTCTCTGTATATTTTTTGCCCCATTTGTTGGAAATACTTCCCGCAGAGGAAAGAAACACTGTTTTCTACTGAACACTGTACAGTAACTGACACCTACAACACTGCCTCTGTGGGGGTGGGATAATAGGATTACACAGAACACTGTTGCACATTGATTTTTCTTCGGACAAGTACGTCACTATGACCTTTTACAAAATGTTTTATTTATTCTGCAAACAAGGGGAGGGGCCAAGTTATGTTTTGTCCCAGTAAGCTGTAACAGCTTGAGCTCATTCATCACGGTGTAACCATTTTGAAGCAGCCATTTAAAGTTTCCAATTATGTGGCCTATGAAAGGGAAAATCTGAACTTGGAGAAATACAGAATCAGGTCATTGTATTAAAGCTGTAACTGTAACAAATTTAACTCACAAGGAGCCACCATACGCCAACTCCACACTGCGTAACATGCTTCCCAAGACTAAAACTGTAAACACCTTTCTACAAACACCACATGAAACTATGATTTGTTTCAGGAAGATAGAAGTGTCTAAAGCAGCATCAATATTCTCCATCCCAGCACCACCTGGAGGAGGTGTCCAGGTAAGAGTGCTCAGACAACAGCCTTTGAAGACAGCAAGATACTCCTGCTGCATGATACAATAAAGGCAAGCTTCATTGCCTTCACAGAGCAAGACAAACAGAAGTCTGAAAGGTACCAGAAGGATTTTGCGCTCATCCTCGCTGGTCTCTGCCTTCATATGCGTGCGACTGGCCTGGGGGCTGACGGATGTCTCATAGGTAGGCACCATCGGTGAACCTGACCGATCCAGTGACAGGTTAGTGATGCTGGCTGATCTGTGGTGGAAGAGGAAAGAACTGAAGCATAAGTGTTCACTATGCATGCTTTATCAGAGTAGGCACTGATCTTGTAGCATGCTAAAAAGGAACATAAGCCTGTGACATTGTTCACTCTCCTCAGTACAGGCTTCCTGCTTAAAGCTTCCTCTCCTTGGTTAAAACAGAAGAAAGGATCCCTAGGAAGCAAGTGTATTGCTTTGCAACATCTAAGTTAAACAAACTTTTGTAAAGCTCTTTGTAGGAAGCAGTTAGAACTAAGTTCATGCACAGCAATTCATACATGTCTCCATTTGAAGAGACTGGGGAAGGGATGGGATGCTGGGTAATTGAAGCTGCAGAGTTTAGAGACAAGCCAGATGCCAATGAGGGCCAACACCAGGATCCCTATAACAGGGCACTGAGATTCCCCCTCTCCTTGACCCATTTAAGATTTTTTATCCTCAGCTCTCTGAAATATATAGATGACAGCTTGCAGAGCCTGGGAGTTCGAGGACTTGTTTCCTAGGGTGGCTAAACTGTCTGCTGAAGCTGGGGGTCACTCCAACTGGCAATTTTCCTTGTATTACAGTATGGAGCATCCACCTGATCGCCCAGCTGTTAGGAAATCTTGGTTATGCACTCCAGTACACACCATTTCACAATAATCACTGCAAAGCTACAAATGCAAATACAAGTTCCAGATACCCTCTGCTCCAATATCTCACAACTAGACTAAGCCTCTGAATAACCAAAGTGCAACTTCTTATCCCACAGCAGCAAAAAACTTGCAGAGTAAACTATTCGTGCTAAGAGCTCTCTAAGTAGTGAGAATGGAAAAGGCTTCTGCATACAGCAACAACGAAGCTCAAAAAGCCAGTGCTAAACTGACTCAAGAGGCTTGCAGCAGTCCCTGTGATTAGAACAGTTGCCAGCCTCTGCTCTTTGGAATGAAACTTAGATAACTTCACAGAGCTTGCTAACTGGCTAACAGACACTCTATAATTATTCTCAAGAATTCTCAGTGAATGATGTGTCTAAGCCCAGGCATGAAATAGCAATGCCACCCTATTTCAGCTTTTGTACTGCAAGAAAGTAGACACTGAACGCACAGCAGTGCCAAAATGACTTTTTCCTCCTCTGTCACTTGAGAAGGAATACTGGGTTGATAAAAGGTTAGGTCAGTTTTAGTCATTTATGCAGAATCAAAGGAAATTATGTTGGCACTACATCCATGTACATCTAGGAGTGATAAGCAAAAACCTTCTATCATAGTCAGGCTTTCGAAGCAGGCTAAAACTCTGCCAGTCTTCTACTGTTCAGATGCTCTCAAGTTAAATTTAGAACTGGCAAAGTGATAGAGTTTAACAGAAAGCATTCTCATGTGGAAGATGAGACATGGAATCCATCATTAAGCACTCCTCCCAGTTGTTTCACAACAGCTACTTTAACTGTGCAACCTACCTGCAAGCAGCAGGGCTTTTTCATTTGTGTAAAAGGCCATTAAGCCAGATATAGAAGAGTCAGATTTCATATCTGTTTCTTTATCATCAATTACATTGGTAACTTTACTGTATTTATCTTTTCTAAAAACAGAGGGGGAGATTTTGCAGTGGAAATCCCTATTCTTTAGAATGACCTGCAAAGAAGTTCAAATCCCTCCGCTTGCAATATTTAACTGTTGTGCTGGGGTTTTTTTCCCCATAAATAATCAGTCTGAGGAAAAAAAAACAAACACATATCCCCCACCTACAAGGAAAACAAATAATACTAAGTAACTTCTGCTACCTGCATCTTTTTTTTTCATCTCGTCTAGAGAGCTTGCCTCAAAGAAACATCTACAGCTGCTTTGAGAACATCTAAAGGCTAGCACTGCTTAGCCCAAAGCCAATGGCTTTGTTTCCATAGGTTCAGACTTTTGACAGAAATAGGCTATACCTCATCATTACTTCTCAAACATGAGACCAGACAGCTAAGTACTATGGTGAGGCCATGAATAGCCAAAGAGTTAAATTTTAACTTGTTTGGGCCTGCCAGGTCCAGCTCAGAACCCTCCTACTACTGCATGTGTGAGCAAACAGCAGCGACCTTTTAAAACATACCTGAGTTCAAACAGGAAGCAGGAGAGCATCCTCAAGGTTTCACACATTTCTTGACGTCAGTGCAGTTATTTAGCATTGAACTTTTAACTCTGGACTCCTTGCCCTGTTTGCCCAGAACTGATTTTTAGTACTAGTTTATTCACCAGTATTTGACTCCCGCTACATGAGATCTTTCGTTCTCAGCTGTACAGTCAGCGTGCATCTCCTCCTAGCCACCCCCATCACACAGAAGATAAAGACTCCAAGCTCTCCATTCCCTGAAAGGTATGGCCAGCATCCTTCTCAGCTGAATTCCCTAGTCCTTTTGCTGGTCTTGCCAGATCCCTCCAAATTGCTAAACATTCTGCATTCCTGTAACACCAATGCAAGGAAGTCTCTGAATGTCCCCCGACTCAAACACTGA
The DNA here is from genome assembly GCF_003259725.1 of Athene cunicularia. Taxonomy (NCBI): domain Eukaryota; kingdom Metazoa; phylum Chordata; class Aves; order Strigiformes; family Strigidae; genus Athene; species Athene cunicularia. The sequence goes on from NW_020799108.1 coordinate 1,488,043, forward strand.
AATGTGGATTATCTTCACTCTGTTCCTCATATCCTTGCCTCACCTTTACTTCCCCAATGTAACCATAATGGAAGTATCATAGTAGAACCACTGGGAATTGGAAATGACTTATGCTTTTAATACCAGCCTATTTAGGTGGGATTAAGCTCAAGCATTCACAATCTACACTAAAACTCTCATGAACATTTCCAAATTCATTCCAGCACTCTTGCATAAAGACTTGTGATGGGATTTTAGCCTAAGGAAGCCTGGTAATTTAAGATTATACTTAATAGAAGAACAGAGGGAGCAAATGCGGGGGGGGGGAGCAAAACAAATTAAAACTACACCTCTGCTCCCCCATGACCTCAGTCTTTGCCTCCCATTACCAAGTCTCTGCCAATACCTTTTCTTCAGCTTCCTCAGAACTCTAGTTTTCTTAGCCACTTCTTTCCCCTTCTCTGTCCTCTTCACTACCACTTCTGTTTGACTGACTCAGCAGCAAACTACAGGTTCCTTAAAAGTAGTACATCTGTTAATATAATTATGTACATAAGTGGTCTTCCCTTATCATTACATATGGGCAATGGGGTGTCATTTTAGACATGAAACAGCATGCTCAGTAAAAACAAGCCCCAAAATACAGGCTCTACAGCAAAGAGTGTGCTAGGAGTGCATCCAGAACAGAAAATACTCATATCTGAGTAGTTTACCTGTTCCTAGCTGGTGATTTTCCTGCATCCTCCTGGACAGACCCAAGGCGTGCAGACAATGTGGGAGTTGAAGAGTCGGGGTGAATCAAACTGCAAGGAAAAGGAGCATGTTACAGATGTTTGAGAGATTTGCCACATGCAGCTGTGTTAGGACAGCTGGAATTAAAATACAGTTAATTATTATGTTATCTCTCATTCACACCCATGGTTGTTAAATCAATGAGGGAATAGGGAAATCTTTCCCCATCTGTAGGCAAATGACATCTGGAGGACAGTGCTCAATTCTTCTCCCTTCAGACTCAAGTCTTGGACAATACAGCTTATTTCCACTTCTCATACTATCCTGTCTTCCCACCCTCTTCCCCTATATCCCTTTCTTACAGGTTCCATGCTTTTGAGGGGGAGATCAGGGAAATGCCTCTACAACACATCATCTCTGCAACTCAAGCAATACTATCTGTAGCTATTGCTAGACAGCTTTTAGCCAGATAGCCTGACAACCTTCTGTAATTCTTTAACCTGATCACTATCACCTTTGCCCTCCTTTTCCTTCCATCCCAGAAGGAATGAGAGCAGATGTTCTTACACCATCAATTCCTACTGGCAAAAAAATGTATAGGATACTAGCCACTACACTTCAACTGATACAGCCAGATACTGACTGTGCTTTGGGATGAAGACATGTTACTAGCACAATAAATGCTCTTCATGAGAAAATGTACGCAATACAACTTTGTCTGAGTATCTGCACTTGCCCAGAGTACACCACTCATCCATTTTTAAAGGACACAACCCTTTGAGTTAGTTAAAGCCTCTACATTCCAACTGCTCAAAGAGCAGATCAGTGTCAGACAAGTACATACAGCATCACTCCCCTAAATGCTTTGCAGCATATGAGAACAGGAAAGGCAAGAGCCTTATCTCAGATACATTATTTTCTATGGTCGGGAAAACTCCCAAGTTTTCTCCTGAAGCAAACTACTTCTCACACAAAAGTCACATATTAGAAAAAAAACTTTGCTTGAAACTGAATTGCCACTTTCCACTCCAGTGCTGTTTAAGTTCAATATCTTGAGTTTAAACCTCTGAAGGTCAATCAGGAACTTACCAAATGCAGTATTAAAAAAAAAAAAAATGCACTGTAGTCTACTGCAAAGTTTTACATTTCAAGAGCAATGAGCACTGAAGAAACTAAAGCAACAATAAATCACCTAATCTCAATCTCTCTCCCTCTCACACACAAAACCAGTCCATGTTTATTCAATGTCTCCCATCAAGACTAAGTGTTCTAGTATAAAAAGTGTTATCAGTCTTTAAAGAATAGGCAATATTTTTCTTCAGTGCTACAAGCTACCCAAAATAAAGATATAAGTACTTACTTTATATATTCATGTCTACAAGCTGTTAAATTGCCGAAATAAAGATACTAATAACACATCAGAAGACAGAACTAATGATACATTCTACTACTTTGTACACCTGAAGAGAAGCATTCTGAGTACACACACTTATTCCCAATTCAAAATTTGGTAGTATTTATCCTAAGCATTGCAACATTACTGCTTTAGATGACCATGACATTAAGCCAGAAGTACTTTCCTTTATTTAGGCCTAAAGCCGATTATTTAATTGCTTCCATATAACAGCACCATCCTATGAAAAGCAACATGCAAAGCAAGAGTCAGGGCATTTTCTGAAGACAGGTTTTTTTGAGGCTTTTCTTTTAATACTATCCGAACCACTAGAAGATATCTGCTGAGAGAGGCACACATCACAAACACTACTCCTCCACTAAAGAAAGGCTCTGACTCAAGACCTCCTCAGTAGTTTCACACCTGCCCGTTCTTCTGTTTTTAGGGAAATGAGCACAAACACCACATCTGATTAGTTCTTCATTTTCCTACATTAAATTTAAAGGTCCTCAGAAATCAACTTGCATACCACTTGAGAAGTACAGTATTATTTTATTCATCTTCCAAAATAAAGATCCTGTTATTCAAGAGCAATAAGAAGAAATATAATTTGAAAGGAAATCAGGGAACTTTCATAGCTGCCCTTTCAATCCCAATTCAGTTGAAACAGGTGGTTATTTCCATCATTCCTCTCTTATTTACACAGACAGCATCTCATATTCTCTTGCCCAAATCACAACCTGACAGGTAAAGCATACATTGGTGCTTAGAAGGGATGTTTTTTGGTTTTGTCTCTTTAAACTCTGAAGCTAAAACCTGCTCTGTCACTGGTACGGACTCACTGATTCAACAGGTTAAAGGAAGAAATGCGAACAATTTAGAACTACACCAGAAAAGTTTCCACATTTCAATTTGAAGAATACTAGAAGCGAGCATAGAATTAGATTCTTTTTACAGGATATGTATTTCTAAGTTCCCTAGATGGAAATCACCAGTTTTTGTTTAGGCAGGTGTCAGCCTGGAAACACAGTTAAGAATCCGGAGCTCAGCATCAAGCCATTCACTTTACCTTTGCCAGGTTAGATCCTCCTCCAGAAAGATGTTGCGGCTAGCTTTACGGCTCCCAACTGGTGTGCGTGGCTCGCCAGGATCCAGCACTGATATAGAACATGCAGAATCTGACAGAGCGTTTAGGTCTTCTCCAATGGAGTTGCTGTCTGTGGAGTGTGCATAGCTTAAGGCTATTTTGCGGCAGTAAGTGCAGGCTCGGAGATCCCCTATGGAAAGGGGAACCAGAGAGTGTAAGTAAACGGGAACAAATAGTAGTCTGTTCCTACAGGATTAGAGGTGTGTAGTGATGAGAAAAGAAGGATTTCCTGTTTCAAAACCTCTCTCCATGTTTCTAGTTCTCATATTTCTTTAAAGAGAAAAACCCCAGATAAATATACACTCAGGGAATTTCTTCAAGTCAGATGATGCAAAACACATGATCAGTAAGAGAGAGACAGTTTGTGGGAATGGAGAGAGAGTGCACACATGTGCACACTGAAATCATGGTACAACAATAGCCAATCACATGTTGACATACCAGCTGATGTCTGGAAATCATTATCTCCATTGGGTCTAGAGTACGGTAACTGGTATTTGAAAGAGTCACCCTCAATTAGAAAATGTAGCTCATTATATTTTTAAAACTACCATTGCTAAGAGCAGCTTTTACCTGAGCACAACTGTTATAGTGAACATCCTTGCTTAATAGTGGCCGAATTTGTCATCATGGACATAGTTGGTAAAAATAAGCAGACATGGCATAATCCACCACTGTGCATGAAGAAATTAATAGAATTAGGTCCTGTGATTCTTTTTGCTTATTTCTAAGCCCACCAGAATCCTGCGCAGCATTCTCTAGCAGATGCCAGAATCTAAAATGCAGTAGTCCAAACAGAACTGAGCACACAGAGAATGTTTTGCTTCTCAACAGATAAATCCTACCTGTGTAGCCCATGAATTTTCCAGGGATTTCCTGATTGCAGCATCGACTACAGAAGATCTGCCCACAAAGTCGACAGTGGTGCCTCCGTCGGAAGGTGGTGAATTTCTCGCTGCAGTCATAGCATTCTTTGCACTGGCTGTCAGGCATCCAGTACTGCTTCAAGTCACTGTCCTACAAGAGAAGGCAGCAGATTTATGGGTTTTTTGGTAAATAAAAAAGCATATTTAGATTCATGATTGCTTTGTAGATCGGGCACATGAAAAGAACACTTTCATATATTCATGTGTGTGTGCACTCTTGCGTACAAGCACACACATGCACAGAAAGGATTTTTCATGTGGTTTTACAGGGAGCCAGAAGACAGAGTTTTTAACTGAGAGAATAAATCTAGTAAGCCTTTGCCTTCTTGATCAAGATGGAAGCAAAGCAGATAAAAAATATCATGATCTGTAGATAAATTGCAAGAAGAAACAAATACATAAGAGTACTGATTACTCTTCACTCATTTGTCTAGCACATGACAGCCCCTCAACTAGCACAGTTTAAAAACATAAAAAACAAACCCCAAACATTAGTTGAAGCTATTATCCAGGGGTAAATCAAATTACTAGGAATTATCAATGCAGGAAGATAATTTCAACAGCTAATACTGGGATGTATTTTGAAAGTATTATAGATACATGTAAAAAGTTTTGTTATATGATCAAAATCTTCAAAACTTCAGTAAACAGTTGAAAAGCCTGTGTTCCAGTTTGATGTTATTCCAAAACTCCTGCTTAACTGCTGTATGCAGACAAATGTGGAATACATATGCAGGAGATAACAACATATACTGATTTATGGCATGGGTGCAGCCACAGGAATTTTTGTCTTGTTTTTAAGACTTGAAAACAAAGAGTTAAAGCTTCCATTTGGTGTTCTAGCCATAAACAGAGCAAGACAGATCTCTCAATTATGATTCTGAGCACATTAGCTACAAGCACCATGGATGGAGACAACTGCTAATGGTCACATGACAGCTCTGTGAAACACTGCTAGAGTTCAGTTCTAGCAGTAAGCCTTTTCAGAGGGACTGAGTACTCTGGGTTTTTCTTATGAAGAGAAAGTGCTGCGAGAATTTTCCCAAAACAACCCGAGAAAGAAGACAGTAACCACAGAGAAGGAAGGTGATCCCATACTCTGATTTTCACACAACAACAACAAAATGCATACCCTGAATTGGGGTTTATTTTTGGATATTCACGAAGTGAAGTTTGACATAGCTGCTAGACCAATTTTGAGATTAAAACAGCTATGATCAATGAGACAATTTCATGCTGTCTTCACCCAAGAAAACTTGTACAGAAAGAGGCTGAAGACTGCTCAAAGTAGTCTAATGAGTTTATAAATTTTTAAGATGACCACTAAGCTTCAAGCAGGGAAAGATGCAGTGCTTTGCCAAGAAACTACTGCAAAGCTGCAGGGCATGTCGATTAACAGTTTTTGCTGCATGATAAGCCAAATCTCTGGTTCTGCCACATACAGAGTGGCTGCTCCAAACAGTGCCTCTGCCCACCATCTCTCCCACACTGCCTCAGCACCACTTGCACAGGACTGGGATGTTTAGAAACCCAGCCATTGCTGGTGACACTTTCTGCTTTGCTCTAGTCAGAGCTAACGCTCATGACAAGAACAGCCTACAAGGAAGAGTTCAAATCAGAAGATTGGCCCCTGTTAGCAGCAGAGATTGATTAGAGCAGCACCTTCCAGGATCTGACACATGCTTTCTACAACAGCAAAGTGGTCTCCTGTAGAGACAGACAAGTCCACAGCAGGAAGAAATTGTTGCCTGGAGTGCCTCAAGCAAGACGTGGCTGCAGTGAAGGGCAGTGAGGCATTACCATTTGTACAGAACTCAGCATGCTGACAACTAACATACTGCTTGCAGAGAATGATCTAGACATATTCATTTATGCTATATCCTGTATGTTTGAAGCTGTTGATGAGGAGCTCAAAGATGTCTGAAAATCTCCAGGACCTTCAGAAGCTGCCACAAACTGAAATATTAGTAGGGGCCACACTCAATGCCCTGCTTACTAAAATGAAAGTCTTTTGTTTCACCCACAAAAGTATCACCCTTTCTACCAAAGCAGAGTTACTCTTAAAAGCAGAATAGCACTAGAAGCTAAGTGAGTTCACTCAAAGTCTACCTGTAAAGCTATCAAGCCAAAAGCCTCTTTCCTCTTCATTCAGATTAATTAAAGGTACTTTTGCCTGTTTGTGTCTTGCTCCCAGACACAGCTATTTATATTGCCCCTTATAAATAGTTTTGGCTTTCTTTCTCTACTATATTCTCCTCTTAAAGGCATAGTCCAACACAGCAGAGAGAGGTGAAATTAGCAAGTCAGTAGCAACCACCAGAACCTTATCCAACTGAATCAAAACTGATTAACATGACAAGACTTTCAAGCTAATATTGTTCACCAATCATTACCACAGTAAGTAGCAGACTTAATTCATCCTCAGAATTCTCATTACTATTTGTGACAGTCAATGTGTTTTACCTGCCCATGGTTAGTCCTCACAGGAGAAAACCATCAGGTTCCCACAGAAGTGGGAGGGTGTCTAAAATGAGAGCATCTGGTTCAAGTTCAAAAAGCTGAGCAACTGCAAGGTTTCACTCCCACAATACAACAGATGCTTGACATGTCAGAAGTCAGTGTGAACGTAAATTGTTTCCCCTGCATTCACACAATGATTTTTGAGTTTATTCACTAATCCTTCAAACATCTGAAAAACCCCCATGAGTTATCTAAAAATGAAGCTCAGAGAAGCCCAGTGAACAGTCCAATTTCTAGATAGTTTGGCCTACAAGTCTGTCAGAAGTACCTGGCTCTTCCCCTCCATGATTTCTTTGAGGCGCTTTAAAACAGTGCTGAGGCTTCTTAACTGAACTGCAGTTCGAGGATCATGACCTCCAAGAGGTGCTTCTACCTTCCTTCGATTGTCTGGAAGGGAAGGGGAAAATAGTATTTATTTCTTCCACAATACATCAACATTCACATCACAACACAGAACTCCCTTAGAGGGAGAAATGTTCACTTATGTATGCACTTTACAAAATTACAGTGTGTATCACTTCTTGCCCTTGCACTCTTCTCCCCCAAAAGGAGCTTCCAATGCCAGATAGCTTGCTTTAACTGTCATTTTAAATAACACCCTCTGTGTTTACAAGAACCTATTTAAGTTCTCCGGTAATGAAAACATCTTTTAAAGATCTGATTTTCAACCTACGATATGAACCTTGTAATAGACTTTTAGAAAGCACTGGTCTCATTTTAGAACACTCTCTAGGATATTAATACTTACAAAATAATTGCAACAGTATCCACATTCATTCTAGGACTGGTATAAGACAATGCCTTAACCTGATCTATAAATGACTACAGCAAGTCTCAGGACTCAATCAGTTGGTTTCTATTAAAAACAGTAACTCGGAATAAAATGCATCCATAAGTTTATATTTTCGATATTTTTGTTTTATTTTCTAAGAAAAAAGCCAAGTTGTTGAGAACCTGTATAGATCATTTTTGACTAACTATAACGAGACTCCTAAACAAAAAGGTAACAGTTCATTTCTTTCCTATAAAATGCTAATTACTCTGAAGCATTGCCCTATGAGTTACAAATAGGATCCTTCTCTCCAGAAAGATCTGCAAACACAGTGCTGCATTTACATGAACATTTAAACCTTTTCAGAGTCACTTTTCTACATCAACAACTTTTCTGAATAGTTTAAAGTTTCTTACCAGCTTCACTGCTCTCCATTTGACTAGCATTTTATTTGGATTCCCCCTAGTACACGAAGAACAGACATGGCTGCTTTCTGTTTACAGCTTTAGATATCTGATGTCAGCGGGAAAGCTGACAGCACTAGCAAAAGCATGTTAACTGTTGCTGTGCAATAACAACTAGGCTATTCCTTTGTGTGCAGTACAAAACCCATAGAGTATCTTCAGGTTCTTAGTAGGGTTTTTTAGTTAATCAGCCCACATATAGCTGCTTACAGACCTCTGTACAACAACGAATCCACAACAGGAGATGATTTTAGAGATATTCTACAGGTTTAAACCCAGCTCTGTGGCTAGCCACTTAGAATTTTTTTTTTTTTTAAATCAAACAAGTACACTTTTGGATAGTACCAAGTTGGGTATTTTAAGGTGGTTAAAGGGACTTTAATAATTTCAAGAAAACATTGAGAATACCATAGAAACCTTTGGCTCCTCCTTACATCTATCACAAGATCTATGCTACATTTACTTTCAGGACTTTCATACTGCAACTTTTTCAAGAGTATCTCCCTACCAGGAACGTTGCTTCTATTTCAAAAAATTACTATCAGGCCTCCTGCCTAACCAGGTACAAATCTTGTCAGGCAAGGGATTCCCAAAGTATAAACATACACAGCACTGAGGAAATGCCACAGGTAATTCCACACCGGTTCTCTTCCTAGTTAAATGCCCTTTTCCTTGTTACATAAAACAATGTCAAAAGGATGTCATCTACATTAGAAAAAGCATGCCATCAGCAGTAGGAGCACATGGCTAACCTGTTTATACTAGAGAAGCTGACTGACTCAGATCAAAATTCAGTTGGCTCTTTTCCTATCCAGTCATGTGACTTCTCCCTTTCTGAGGGAAAACGCATTGTATAGCAAGAATGTAAGAAGTTGTTCCTGCAGTACAGGACACACTATGTCTAACACACTATCCTTATAAAAGAAGTCACATCTTAGGTTCAATCTTAGGTTCACTCTTACTGTTGATCCAAATTCCCTTAAATAACACACCCATTTTCTCAGTCAGCGCATGCACAATTTACAGATGTATATGTTTTCAGCATTGTAATTTTATTTCCTTATTTCACCATTAAAATCTGCAAAACTCATGTTTCCTTCCACAAACATGGAAACTACAAGAGTATTTTTCTTGCTTTGCCCACACCATCATTCCAACTGCCATCAGCCACACTTCTGAAAAGATTGCATATCTTCTTTTAATTTGATCCCAAGAGGGTTGACCACACTTACACATCTAAGTAGTGGTAAGCTTTTTTTAGTGCTTAAGCAGCAAACTTGCTATATGCTACTTTAAAAAAAAAAAAAACAAAAAAAAAACACCCACAGAGGAAAAAAACCTACACACCCCAAAACCTTCCCCTGCCCCTAGCCACAATTTAAAAAATTACACACAAGAAAATTGTTTTTTAAAATAAAATTAAACTTTAAGTGTTAATCTATCATACAATCAGATCAGCTCCACAAACTTTTGCCTGTCATTGTCCAACCAGCACAAAACAACTTCCTGCAAGTGAAGCCAGCTTCCTCACGGCTTTGATATACAAAGTCCTTATACTTTCTCAGCCCACAACTCTACCATATCTTCTTCAACCACCTATTCTTCCTCCCTAGCCAAACACTCTACAAGACAGTCATTTTTCACTTGACATAATTCTGCGTTTAACAAACAAAAGCCAGCTGCATCTCAGCCCTCCAATGTAACACACCAAACTGGAGTGTGGAACGCTCAGGACTACCAGTTTATGCAGCAATTGTGTTTTTCCTATCCATTCCCTTCCTATCTCTATGTTCAAGGAACAAAACCTCAGTATACCAAACGGAACCTCATCTAGATTTCCAATTTATTTCTAACCTATTTACCCTTCTTAAGTTAAAAATTAACTGACTGCTAAAAAGTCAGTAACACTCATCCTTCCTATATGTATTCATGGCTGCTGATCCTTGTCAAAACTTATATATATCCTCTGTACTATGTTTTTCTCCTCTTTTTCCTACTCTCCCCATCACATAACCGGGAAGGAACCTGCAGCTTTCCATCTATGATTACCTACTCGGTACACTCTGAGTTCAGGTCAGAGAAAGATTTGCTCAGTAAGTCATGCAGTTGTTCTGCATCCTTAATTACTGAATCACTGAAATATATTTCTCCAGAGTTTCTTTCATGACACTATGTACTTTCGCATTTATTTTACAGTGAATCACAAGTCAAAAACACTACGAGAACTACTTTGTTGCAACTTAACTGCTAGCTTCAGTTTACAGGAAGATTGCTGACCATATACTAACACAAGAGGTGCAACAGAGAGCTTCACACAGTTTCAACAATTAATATCCCTGCCAGGGATACCGCAGTTTTGCTAATACAAACCAACATGAATTTCTTTCCAGTTATTTGCTGCCAAGCATGTAATTTCATATCCGAGTTCACTATCACAGTTCAAACACTGCATTTTCCTCAAGTCACTGCCATGAAAAGTATGAAAACGGTCCTTAACTTCATTTTACAACATGCATTTTCATTTTCCAAAACCTTTTTCAATAGAAAAGATACTCTGATAATAAGTCATGTTCTTTATGATTCCCAGTAACCACCACACACGTTCCTCAGGCCTTCTTCTCCCTCATGATTTCTGACCTTTCCTTACTCCTACTAAGTTCCTTTGCCACTCCCTATCACTGACAGTCTGCTACAATTGTCTAGCATTAACACCATTATCCTGCATGACAGGGTAACAAGCTAGAAGTGCTTTTACTACCAATGCTCCCTCTCCAATTGGTCAGCATTTCTAGTTCTCCTTAAACTGGATTTGCAAGCTGTGACATTGTCTCAGTATGAGACTATTTTGGTTCAGTCCAGCACCTTGAAAACGCATAGATGATGGCACACAGATACGTGCAGTCCAGCACAACCACCTGGGCCCCCTGTCTCTGTAGAAGTGACACCAGCTCCCCAGAACCCTGCTCCAGCACGTGAGGATGTAACAAATTACCCAAAACGGAGGCCCCAGCAATGTACAGTCTCAGCACTGGTTCTTCAGCTGTACAACCCACAAATGTAAGCCAGACACCCAGCAGCTTCTCCTAAATTCACAAAAGCCAGTAAGGTGCTATTATAATGGTTTTGTGTAAGCAGTCCTGAAGGGAAGCACACAACTGAAACCCTACATATTCAATGCTAGACAGTTTCTTACAAAAGCCACCATCCCTACATGCTGTTCTGCACTTACCAGTCAGCATGGGCCCTGAGCAATGAGAGTATCTGCTGTGCAGAATGCAAGCTAATGGGCAGATGAGAGGGTGGCAGTCAGCATCTTCAGGAGCAATTTCATCCCCTGACTGTTTAGAGGCACCAGAAGCCTTTTATTTATTTATTTATTTATTCCTTTCAGCTTGCTTAAGCTTAGCATGTTATTTAAACTCAAGTAGCCTAGAGACACCTTTTGTGATGGACTTTGGCATTTTCCTGCCTACGTTTCCCAATGTTATGAACCAAGTAATGGCCAAGCCTGAGGAGACATTTACAGGCCTACAGATAAAAGGTTGCAAGAACACTCAATTAGATTAGACACCTCACTGTCACTGAACTGACGTACCAATCTAGGTGTTTCTGTAAATTACATCGCTTTTCATTCTTTAGGTACAAGAACAATTTCTAAGATTATCTCTGAAGCCCAGCATCAGCTGCTGTGACAGAAGGAAAATTCTCTTCTGCGCAATGTTCAAAAAAAAAATCATCAAAGGCCTAATTATTCAGCAGCTTTTAAGACAAATGAAGGCATGAAAATTTTCTGAAGCAAACTTTAGAAACGAAAAAGCAATGCCTGATTTCTGGAGAGGGAAAATGTAAGCATTCTTCCCCTCTTCAAATACAGTGAGACAACTTGAAAAACTCCCCTGAAAACTCCTTACCAATCCAGTATGCTTTTACTTGCATTACACAGAGTTTATGTTTGTTACAGCACTGAGGTTATATGGGGGAAGATACTTAACAGTGAGTCAAGCCACTCAGCACCCAATATGACAGAAATCTCTTCAAAAAGCCAGCAATTCTTGCTTGGTCTAACTTTACTTCTTTCCTGGCTGATTCATCATCACATTTTTCTAAGCATACTTTCATCCAAACCCAGAGACGTGAACGAAGATCCCGAAAAGGCACTGTAATAATGCAGCAACCTCCCCCTTAGACTAACTCTCATTTCCCTGGCTGCCTACTCCCAGTGGAAGTCAAACAGCAAGTTTATTTCTGCCCCCCGAGTACTGAACAACCTACGACACCTAAAGGTTTATTATCTGTAATCCCCAGTTAATTTCCAAGTGATTTACAAGAGGTAACTAAGAATAAATAAATTGGCAAATCAGCCAAGAGCACACTGCTGTACTTGGGGCACTTGAAAAAAGCTTTAAAACAAAACAAAAACCCCAAACCTTAATTGGTTTGTTGTGACAGATACAACTGAATAGCACAAACAGTACTAGAGAGCAAGGAGAAAGATTATGAATGTGTACAACTAAGACAGCATTTGACTTAGAGAGATGAATATGCTAGTTATCTGTACTGGAGTTTTTTCTGGTTATCAAGACGAGACAACTTTGTAAAAATCTCATTCACATTAACAACATTTTTTTCACTGGGCACCATACTCTTGAAAATAGCGTCTTGCACAGGATTTTTACCCAGTTTAGCAGTTTGCTTAAGGCCATCACAAACAGCCAACGGTTACCAGGCAGATCTCAAGATGGACCCCTGCAATCTACTTACTAGCCCTTCCAGATCTTCATAAAGCCATTACACAGTTGCACCTTTGAAATCACATTCAATTCCTGTTCCAGCTAAAAGAGCATCTTACAATAGTTCCAAGGTTAGGAATAAAAAAGGTTTAGGCACAAGTTCCTATTCAATTCTCCTCAACACAGCTACAAGCAAAAATCCGCATTTATGACTCCCTTGAAGACACAAACATCAACCCCATTCAGACTGAGCCCTGAAGTTACAGTTTGCATATGGCTGTTAAGAAACTGAAGTCTCTCAAGACAAAGCAGAAATTTTCAGGATCAAGGTTCAAGTAACTTTAAAACACTGGATGTGTTTTGGCAGCCTGTTTTGCTCCAGACTGTTTTGTAGTTGAAACAGCAGAGACCCAACAACAGTGTCTTGCTGGAACACTAAGAAGGGTGGAGGGGACATGTTTCTGATGTTAAAGTGCAGCCTCACTAACAGAAGCACTGTAGCCTGATATCAAATTCTGCTATCAATCCAGACCATCAATGATCTTTCGTTCACCTCCTTCCACTTCCCTCTGAGGCATACCAAACTTGCTAGTACAACATTTCCTTGTAGCGCAAAGAGCTGAAATTACCCAGGGTTGTAGAAGATCTTCTTTGCAGCTCACTAGTCAGTTGTTTTTTGTAAGGTACCGGTGACCTCAGAGACTGGGCCCTCGTGGGATGCTGAGGACTGGACCAGCCACCGCTCAATGCTTGTGGATCACTTGGACCTGCCTCCGCTCTCTCTGACATGGATGAAAGCCTGCCATCATCTGGAGTTAACAAAAAGCAAGAAACCAACTGTTTAGACATGATAAACAAAACCAGTAGTGCATGCAAAACTAAGGCATAGGAAACTCTCATAAATAGCTCATTTGGATCATGTTTATACATAATAAAAGACACAAATTTCGAGTCTGAAAAGTACCATACAAAACATGGAAACAGGCCAGTATGTAGAACTAGTCTGTCAAGGCTCAGGCTACTTCAGAAATATCCCTAATATGAAAAGTGTCTAAAAAAAACAAACCAGCAAACATGAATTTTTCTTGCTATATGAAATAGCTATGTTTGATTATCAGCTTCTCCCCTGGAAAGATTTTTTTCAGTTATGTTAGAAGCCAGTACTGAGGTCACATTAAAGTTACCACAGCCTTTAATAAACCAGCCTTTTCCATCAGAGGATCAAGTATAGGCAGGTTCTCACTGATTCCAGGAACATGCCCATTTCACATGCTGTTTCAAGGTTGCTATCCCATTTTTCCAACACAATGCTTCACTGACTGAAGCTACATTTGTCAGAGACAAACATCTGAAGCCAATATTGACCACATCTTATGTTACTTTCAATAAACCAGTAATGACAGGTGATATTCTACTATGCAAACTAACAGCAGTCATACCAAGTAATTATTTTTCATTCTGCATAAGAGTCTGAACAGATCAGTTTGTTTATGCAAAAAGCTATCTTCGCCCCTTTTCCCTAGCCCAAACATTGCAGAAGTATGCTTAGCAGAGCTGGATAATGAACAGACTAAACAAAAGCAACTGACCAGTTTGCCATCTCCAGCAAAAATACACAGGTTTTGTATAAAACCAAGGTGCATTCATTCATCACTCTTTGCAGTATATTTCTTTGAAACAAAAAAGAAAAATTCAGAGTTCTTTAAGAGCTTACCTACTGAGAATTCAAGGGTTTCATGATACATGTGGTACAAAGGCCAAAATCAAGTAGTACTTTTTAATATACAAAACTTTCACAACACTTCAGACCTCTTGATGGGGAACAGCTAAGCCATGCAAATTAGAGTGGACTTCCTGCAAATACAATCCTTTATCGCAGCTCAGCTGCCACCCAGGGTGTGAAGGTACAAGATGGACAGGAAGGTGAGGAGTGGAGAAGTCTGGAGTGAGAACTTGCATCTCAAGGACAGGCACATAGGCTGGCAGAGGGTTAATCCTACTTTTAGCTCCAAAAACTTAATACAGACAAAGGAAATCCAGGTGCCCAGTTAAGAAGTTACAATAATACTATGTGCTAACTGGCTTGTCTCTGACCTTCATGGACAGCCACAGATTTCTAGCTGCAAGACGCTGGCTATCTTCTCCCATGACAAAGTTCTACTTTGTCACCCAAAAGCAAGATGCAAGATCCCTTATAAATTATCTCACTGACTCGCTATCCATTTGGCCAGCTGTCTAACTTTATGCTCTTCTATTCAGAGATGTTTTTACAAGTTTATGTGGCAGCAGAGGACATCAGTACAACAGACAGTATGCACAATCCACACAGGCACATTCCTCCAAGTGCTTACCTTTGCTGAAACGGAATAGATTTACGAAAGAGCTGTAGGCTGATTTAAAAGGAGGCTCGTCCTGGTCAGGAGTCAGGGGTTTGAAGTGAGTGAGATGAGATGGACTACTAGGAGAATGAGGTAGATCACTGGTAGAGTCCAGTGTCGGAGACCGTTTGTCATCTGCAGCCATTTCACGTGCTCTGGAAAGGGTTCAGGAACATGGATTATGCACAGGGTGGTGAAACAGAACATCATCAGTCAACTGAGGAGGAGGGGTCTCATTAGATGCTAGAGGGGGGACATTCAACCCACCTACCACAGACATCTGCTATTAGTACAGGTCAAGAGTGCCAGAGTTAGGAGCCTATGTCCCCTGCCTAGTCATTTGCAAGAGATCAGCACCGCTGCAGAAAGCAATTCAGAGCTCCTAGTTAAACATCCCGAGTAATCAAGGTAAGTAAAGAGCCACTACACAGAGGACACACTCCAGCTGCTGTCTTATGGGAACTTTAAGTTTTCAAATGGAGACTCTGCATGCACATCATGAAGAAGTTTTAACTTCAGCTCAAGAGAAGAGCTGTCAGTGCTGTGACTTCTGCAGCCCTTATAACAAGAAAACTGAAGAAAAGTACACCTGAGCAAGCACAAGACATACTCATTGTTTAGCCAGGTTAACTTCAGAATGAGAAATAGAACAACCTGCAAACAAAAGCAAGACTGAAAGATTAACTTGGCTGGCACACTGCTTCCTTCCCCTCCATATTACAATACAGGTTCTTGTGCAAGTTACCAGGGAAGCAACCCAAACTGTGGTTTATTGTGGTCATATCTAACACCTCCAAACTTCCTTGTTTTCAAGAGTAGCTACGTTAAGGAAAACAAACAAACAAAAAACCCAAACCACATTCTACATTTGGGGGAGCCATACTTTCAAGACTACTTGCTGTGTAGCAAAGCCTTCATTTAGCCAAAAGTCATACTTTCCCATGGCCCATATTCTTTAACCTCAATACACATCTGATTTCTTCCACTCCACCTCACTAAGCCTGCACTGCTAGCCTGCTTAATAGCTTCGTGTTTGTTTAAGCAAGACTTCCTGAAATGTTTGACAGAGCAGGAACATGGGGAGCTGATGGAACCTACGAGTGACAGCTGACTTTTACCCGTGCTAAGGATCAAAACCCTGTTTGAGTCCACTTCCTGCTTAACAGCTGATACACGCTCCTTCATGAGACACCAGTTTCCGGTTTCCACAACTGCTCCCTAGAACCTACAAGCGTATTTTGCCAACTAGAACATTTTCTTCCAAGTTCTAAGAAGCCACACTAAAAATCTATACAGTCCAGAGAAAATCCACGTGGTTGACAAATGACATTAGAAGTGCTAACAGGCTGCACGCAGCTCATGCAGCAAGGTTTGAATGAATGCATGGAAGACAGTATCTGCAAGTCAATCATATGACTTCTCAGCAGACTTCTGCTTGTTATTCTGTATAGCAAGCACTTTTAGCTCAGAGTTTCTCCTAATATTCACATATTCTTAAGAAAGAAAGCAGAGAGACATCATCATTCACAAAGTTTCAAGAGAAACTTTGGGCAGGTTCTTTATTTAAGGTTGAGTTTTAGTCTGGCCTGTTTCTGCATCCCTCTCCATTGTAAATCATGGTATTTTTTGCTGGTGTGCATTTCAGCAATATTGTTCAAACAACAAATGATTTCAATATGCTTAAACACCAGAGTTAATGGAAAATATCTTCAAGAACATATCTCCAGGTAAATTTGAAATTGTTTCCTGAATACTTAAGGCAACTGATAACCTGTGTTTTATATGTCAAATGTGTGACAGGGCTGTGCTCCCCCCACACACCACCACATTAAAAATGCCATTATGAAGTCAAACAGAAGTTTTACAGGAAACTATGCTCATCTCTCAGCAACTGGCTGTGGCCTGGCAAGACAAAAAATATAAAAAAGGCAATCTCTGAGGCTGCATACATTATATATGTGATTCTGGAAAAATAAACTTTAGCTTCAAGGGAAAAAAAGCCCCACACAATAATTGTTTCTGTAACAGCAGTACTAGCTTAATTGAAATGAAGAGCACTGTACTTGTCATTAGCTCCAGAAACACATGGATTTTCTGTGCTGTGCAACACATTAGCTATGGAGCGTATCACCCTTTCTTAAAGTGCTTTAGGAAAACACTCCTTTCCCCCCCTCCCAAGAAACAGGGAAAGAGTCACTTATTTGTACATTATGGGAAATCAGAAACAGAGGAGCACATACCAGTCAAAAGGCACAAAATCAGGCTCTAACTTTCTCAGGATCCTTACCAAACAGCCACAGGGGATGTCTCTAAAGCTACTTTAAGCTGCAACGTCTTCAGCAATCACCAACTCACCACCGATAGAACACAGAAAGCAAGTATGGGTGTGAACCTCCACACACGTTCAGCAGTTACATCCAGAATGGCTCTGCAACATCCTGAGCCCCAAACTGACCACAGCCGCCCAGTGCCAGAAGGGTCCAGGCACTCCTTTGTAACTCGGATGTTACTCCCAGGCACCTGGCTAACACAACCCGGGTATAAAGGCTGAACAGCTGCAATTTACACATAACTGACTACATGACACACGCACTTCACCGCCAACCTCTGCGCCGGAGCCACGCTGACTGCTTCGCTTTCCCCTCTGCAAAGGGGACACCCTCGCCTTCCCCTGCCACAGACACGCGCCGGCCGCCACCCGCCCGGGATGGCGGACCCGGAAGGGCACCTGCGCCGGGACGGGAAGGAAGCAGCTAAAACTGCTCCCAGGCAGCGACCCCCGGGCCAGCCGAAGCGCGGCGGCGCCGCCAG